>NC_059347.1:60340000-60400000 GCF_019703515.2 Myxocyprinus asiaticus
TGAACCACACAGCTGATTGCTGTACTCATTATAATTTCAATACACTTTTAAATGATGGAATGAGTGTGCAGTGCCCATCTGACTCATCTAATGCTAAAATAAATAAAATATTTTTGTACTTTGGTATACACCTCTCTTGCCCTTTTGTTTTGAAACAACAAACCTGTGTGCCCTTTCCTATTTGAGATTGGGTTAGTATTTTCCTGTTTCCTGGCGTTGTCATCTTATCTATTGGTTTTCCCTAAAATATTAGCATCAGCAACATTCTCCCCCCTCTGCTGGTGCAACAGCTCTATCCTCCTACCCCCCACTCCGCTACACATGAGCAGATACAGTTAACTGATGTTTGATTTCAACCAATGGATTTAAACTAAATCAAGCTGAAGATGACCAAAACAAACAGATTTAAATCATTTAAATAATGATTCTGATTTGATTGTGTTTTCATTCAATTTATTGAGTTTATGCATCTGTTAAGAGTCATTTAGCTGATTAACGTAATGCTACAGTACAAGTTACACGGAATAAAGAGAAAAGCCTTTAAACCAGCGTTATTCTTTAAATGTCCTCGTTAATGAAGGATAATCGCATTTTTTCATGAAATGGCTATTAATCCATGTTTAGCTGGAATGGGTTGATTTTATATAATCTGATGTATTAATGGAATCAGATAGTTTTGGATTATGAGGGAAGATAACAACAATCAAACACATTTACAACACGTTCTCATAAAATGATATTGTAGAAACAAGTTTAATTTGCTGATATTTGTTCATATGCCTCAAGCAAGTAATTCACTGACTGTGGCTATAAAAAGAAACTAATGTGACAGAATCTCTCATGAGAAGAAACAAGTTTTTCTCTTCAAAAGCCCCTAATACAAATGCAACAGCTGCAGGTGAAAATATATAATTAGATCCACAAACACAATAAAACATACCGGCAGAAAACACATCAAGAACTAAACACAACTAAGAAGTAGACGAGAAGAAAATCAAACCAGTAATCAGCTGTAACCACGAAAATGTGTTTGTTTTTTTCAATCCTATCTGCCAAACACACTACCACAGTTCATGCACACACACTTACAGAATTCACATTATACACTAGGGCTGCAACTAACAACTATTTTGATAATCGACTAATCTAACGATTATTAGAACGATTATTCGACTATTCGGGCGATTATTGCAACGATTAATCATTAGCTCTTAACCGATTATTCAGCTTGTGCCCCGACTTAAAAGGTTGTATTAAACATGTTTACTAACAATAAAGAGGACAAAATCATCTTTTAAAAATACCTCTAAATGACATTCACTGAATTAAAGTGAAAAAATACTTAAGTTTAACTCAGTAAAGAAATTCACTGCAAAAAAATCCTATTGTTAGCAAGTGTATTTGTCTTTTTTCCATTTAAAATTGTCTAAAAATCCTTAAAACAAGATACATTTACTTGAGAAGCAACATATAATATATTTATACTTTAGAGAATGTGTCATACATATAAGTGTATTTTTTCACTTGGTTATACTTCTGCGAGTGCAGTAAAGACAAAATATACTTCTATTCAAGATCTATTCTCTAAAAGCAAGTCTAAATATCTTATATGCTGCTTCTCAGGTGAATGCATCTTTTTTTTAAAGGATTTTTAGATATTTTAAAGTATTTGTATTTTTAATATTATATTCAACATTCTCAGATAACAATTTTATCTTCTTCAGTATAGCTGCTAAAGTAAATGCACGTTGTTTTAAAGGAGTTTTAGATATTTATATTGGAAAATAAACCAAAACAAAAACAAATCAAAAATGTATATTGTTGCCGTGTATAATGGGGCGAAGACTACCCTCTCTCACCTTTCTGTTCACTTCAATCCATCTTTAACTCACAAAAAAACAAACTCTCTCTTATTAATAAAGCTGCGTTTTGCCAATTTTCTTCACGATAAGAAATGCACAGTGACACACATATTATGATTCAATAAGTTGCCATCACGTTATAATCTAGCTGCATTAAGCGCACGCACTCGAGGGACGAGCGTCCCCGCAACAGAGTGTACCTCAGCCGGGTGCAGTTTCAATCTCTCCCCCTTAGATCGGGACACTTCATGTGACTCATAGAAGAGGTGCTGTCCGCACAGAGAAATGCCAGTTTCCTTATTATTTGAACTTTAATAAAGCTATAACGCATTAAATAGAACTGCATTAAAGATGTAATGCTGGGGTGTTTCCTTTAAAGATGCTCGACACGCAAGTTTTGCTTAAGCTGAGCGTCAGCTCCAGCTCCACTTATTCCACAACGAGAGCGCTTCTGTATTTATTTTGTATTTTTGCATTATAATTCCTTCATACTTTGCGATCTACATCACCTGAAGCTGTTTGGAAAGTTTAGAGTGCATCTGGACTGTGAGATGTGTTTTCTTCCTCTCCTCGGTCAGGCGCGAGCTGCAGTGCTGCTCTTGTGTGCAGTCATTAGAGTTTCATATGATCTTATGTTGCGTTAAGATCAAACGACTATTCGACAACGAAAATTTTTGTCAACAATTTTTTATTGTCGACGTTGTCGATAATAAATAACATATTTTTTTTCCACAATGTGGTAATGAGAATATCATAATGACCATCTTTTTTCTCATTGCAGCAATGAGGATTGGTGTGAAACATTGGCTATATTTACAAGCACACCAATACTCTGATTATTGCAATAATCAGAGTATGATGAATAATTAGATGTTTACATGATTTGGGCAAACCTCTTCAATCTCGTTGACATGCTACTTGCCAATACTCTGATTATTCGCTGAGCAATGTGATGATTTTCTTTTTTTTTTTATCCCCTTTTCTCCCAATTTTGGAATGCCCAATTCCCACTACTTAGTAGGTCCTCGTGGTGGTGTGGTTACTCACCTCAATCCGGGTGGCGGAGGACAAGTCTCAGTTGCCTCCGCTTCTGAGACCGTCAATCCGCACATCTTATCACGTGACTCGTTGTGCACGACACCGCGGAGACTCACAGCATGTGGAGGCTCATGCTACTCTCCATGATGCACGCACAACTTACCACACGCCCCATTGAGAGCGAGAACGACTAATCATAACCACGAGGAGGTTACCTCATGTGACTCTACCCTCCCTAGCAACCAGGCCAATTTGGTTGCTTAGGAGACCTGTCTGGAGTCACTCAGCACACCCTGGATTCGAACTCGCTTTTATTACAAAAAACATCTTGTTGCAGATATGTTTCTTTAAATACAGCTTGGCATAAGGAAAATTAGTCAGTCAGTTTGTGAGTCTTTTTGAACGATTTACTAAAATAACCGTTTAATAGGAGTCATTTTCGATTACACTGGATGTGCTATCTCTTTTGAGTCACTAAAAAGAATCGGTTCATAAGAGTCATTTGTTTGTCGGACTACACTGGTTGCTCTGTCTGTTTTGAGTCACTAAATAGAATCGGTTCATAAGAGTCATTTGTTTGTCGGACTACACTGGTTGCTCTGTCTGCTTTGAGTCACTAAATAGAATCGGTTCATAAGAGTCATTTGTTTGTCGGACTTCACTGGTTGCTCTGTCTGTTTTGATTCACTAAAAAGAATCGGTTCATAAGAGTAATTTGTTTGTCAGAATACACTAGTTGCTCTGTCTGTTTTGATTCACTAAAAAGAATCGGTTCATAAGAGTGACTTGTTTGTGAATTGGAATACACGCACTGGATGTTGTTGTGTTCTGTTCGCGAGGACAAACTCATTTGAAAGACGTACTTGCCGTTTTTTTTGCAATACACAGTCTTTTTATCTCACCAACATTCAATTCAGAATGCAAACGGACATTCACGACTCGGGAAAATATGTTTTCTTTTGCCGTGGGGCTGTAGATTCTGCAGTTGGGGAGCACCACTGCTGGAAAACAGTGCAAGAAAGTGCCGTTTCACATGAAGCTGAGAAGTAAATGCAGCTTCTTCTGTTTCACGATGTTTTCGAACCTGTGCTTGAGCGTAACATCATCCATCTGCAGCACTGGCACAGGCGCACTTTGGTCAGAGTGGAAGAAATGTAATTCAAGCGTTTACATGCCAGTATAAAGCAAGTAAAATAGGAGTACTCCACATATCTTACTGCTATTATAATTACTCTGATTATCAGCATAATCGCCATATCATAATCACAGTATTCTGTTTACATGAGCAACAGTTTAATCGCAGCATTGCCTTAATCGCATTATGAGGATGCATGTAAACGTAGCCATTCATGAAGATAATGTCACAATGCTAAAAAATCCTAATGGCCGTAAAAATAGTTTTTTTTTTTTTTTTCCTCCCCAATTAGGAATGCCCAATTCCCAATGCGCTCTAAGTCCTCGTGGTGGCATAGTGACTCAATCCAGGTGGCGGAGGACGAATCTCAGTTGCCTCCGTGTCTGAGACCGTCAATCCGTTATCACGTGGCATGTTGAGCACTTTACCGTGGAGACCTAGCATGTGTGGAGGCTCACGCTATTCTCACTAACTCACCACGCACCCCACCGAGAGCAAGAACCACATTATAGCGACCACGAGGAGGTTAACCCGACGTGACTCTATCCACCCTAGCAACCGGGCCAATTGGTTGCTTAGGAAGCCTGACTGGAGTCACTCAGCACGCCCTGGATTTGAACTTGCGACTCCGGGTGTGGTAGTCAGCGTCTTATCTTGCTGAGATACCCAGGCCCCTAAAATAGATAAAAATATAATTTCATACTTGTTTCTTTTGATTTTGGACTAAAATAGAACATTTTCTAAACTGGTTTTGACAGAACAGAAAACCCCACTTGTGACAGAATAACCCTCTTGTGTAAAGTATGTTTCTGGCCTTGAAACTGGAGGAACCAAGCAAGCCACCCCACCATTACTGGTCAAATCAATCAGGTGGAGGGACTGATAGATGGATGAATTGACACAAAGATGGATGGACTGACTGATTAGAGTGAACACTCTTAAACTAGAGCAGAACTATCTGTAAAAGTGGATGGCTCGGTTATGTAAGGTTAGGTTGACTAATCAAAGAGCTTGAAGAGGAAAATGTTGCCAGTGAAGAAAGAGATACTCCACAATCGAGAAAAAAAAAGACAAACAAAAAGTTCCAGACAAACATGGCCAGATTCTCTGCACTCATATTGAAATTCATTGAACACCTTGTGATTTCACTCTACTCACTACTGGACGGCCTGTTGCTGGTAACCTGCGACTAGAGAAGTAATCAAGTCAACTAATGAAGCAGCTTTGTTCCTGAGCTTCAGCCGGACTGAAAGGCCACCGATCAATACCATTGAGTATAATCGACTCGGGGATCTATCCTCCACTGACAGCAACTGGAATATTGAACCGATTCCCGATATCTATCAAAGCAGCCGCTCACAGCGCGGCCAACACTCTCGTACATGATTCAGCCTTTCAGTTTCAGCTGTGCTGTGTATTAATGCAAATGGACAGAACATTCACAGATCATCATTACTGAAAAAGCCCAGGGCACAAAATCTGAAACATAATAAACAGCAAGATGCATTCCCAAGTGCTAACTAGTTATAGCTGTAACAGAGGAATCTGAGCTTCCCCATTGACCCTGATGCTGAACAGTTCAAAGGTTATAGTCTGGAGTGTAACACTAACTGCGTCAAAATCAGTCTTACACGATGAGTCTAATATCCGAATCAATAACGTAGTTTAAGAGAGACAGCTCCACAAAGCACCTAAAATAAAAAAGAAGAATGCTTTTTATGATGGTTTTTCTTTAAGAATATCCAAACTACAATGATAACTAGATTTCTACATTTGCTGAAGAAAATATAAGTGGTATTTGTCTGCAAAACTCATTATTTTCTTATGCTTTTTCTGCACTAAAAGTGTCTGGGCATCAGAGACCGTAAATTGTAGAGATCCCAAAATTGGTAGAATGGTCCCAAATCCCCCCCCCCTCCCCCATACACTACATACACACATCCGACAATAGGTGGCGCTATAATTAGCATAACTCCATATACCATATGTATGAGTATTCGAATGTGCTCAGAGCAAAATAAAGCTAGATGTGTCTCCCAGGCGGGCAAACATGCCTGATGCAACATTTACAAAGAATCACTGATGCTGTTGGCTATCCGAACATTACAGAAACACATTAAATAACTTTGTTGAATCAGCGAAAATGAATTATTCCATTAAACACTGAGCAAAACACTGAGCAAAACACCAACAGCTCTACAGCTGGTCAGAAAAACCCAGTACGCACAATATACAAGAATTCCTATGAATATATGATATGCAAACACACACATAAGTACACACACATGTTCTTTGAAGTTCTCAGCTAAGCCACTGAATCTCTTAACATTTCAGTGTGTTCATTGTTATCATCAAACCACACACGCTGAATCAAGCAGCATTCACACACACATTGAGCCTGTAGCTGTCGCTCTTAGAGTCGCAGCATCGCCAGCGTGTCGTTTTATAAAAGCGTGCTCAATCTATCAAGAATGACACATTAGAGGGTGACAGGCAGTGGTTTGCTCCAGCCATTTTATAGTCCAGCACCTGTTCTCCAAACCCTGTCAGCCATCTTGCCGTGCCACATTGATTTTTCAATTTCATTTTGGCTGATACGGATTTTAACAACTATATGGCAATACCAATTTTTTCCACTTATTCTCGTTATTGTTGGTATTGTTATAACAATAGATCATTTTAATTGAAAATGGATTGGATGTGTGTTCATGCTGCCCATTTAAAATACTTAATCTATTCCAACAGCCAAATCCGACACAAATTTCAGCTGAAAAGGTACATTTATCTGCGACGTGCTTTATTTGCATTATGATCATTATGCATTTAAATATAGACCATGACACATATTCAACGAATCAACGGTAGCAAAAACAGGCATATTTATTGAAAACAATTGAACGAATAGGCAGTGCAGGACCAGTAGAGCAACCCTAATAGACTGATCTGAATGGAATTCACCAAGTAGGCCTCAGGCTACGTCAACATTTATCCGGATACATCTGAAAACTATATTTTCGTTTTCGAAATGCTCTCCGTCCACACTGCCATTTTCAAGCATTTTCCAAAAGTTGCTCGTCCACATTGAAATACATGAAAACGCTTAAATCCCCTTACTGCACATGCGAAAAATCACCGTTGCGTATACGGTCTGAAACGCAACTGTCCTTGTGTTCCATCGCTGGACACCAATTCCAGGTAAACTTCCTGTCGCCAAGGAATGCAATGTGAATGCTGTACAAAAAAAGTTTACCTTTTACAACGCTATGAAAGAGAGTATCAGGCACAACATTGCCGCAATGTCAACATTGTCAACATTGATGCATAAATTTGTTAATATTTGTTAACAAAATTAACACGTCATTCGGTGAAAGATGGGACCTGACTCACCTGAGGTGAATATCCTGCACTTGAAAAAGCCCGCTCGGCAGGAAAATTACTTGCAAGCATGCACAGATTTAAAGAAGATTCAAATGTAAAACATCCATAGAGACCTGCAAGCCAACGCTTCTCAAATCTGCTACCCGCACCACCACCGAAGTGCTTTCCATAGCTATTTTGTTCGTCTTGCGAGAGGACATTTTCCTGCGCACCATGAGTGAGAGAAGAAGCACACGGGGCCTGAGGTGAAATGAAACTTTGCATACATCTGCTCCAGATATCCTCTTTTTTAATAACTGTATTATATTATATTTAAAAGGTAACATTAACATGACAGTAATTTAAGCACATCCTCTGTAAAAATATAAAGCTAACCATAAATGTGTAAAAAAATGTTTAATTGGGAAAAATATTGACCAACTAGTAATTCCAGTGTCGACTAGCAGCATCAGAACCGTTTGGTGGACTAGTCTCGTACATCCCTAGTTTCTTTTTTGGAGGGGGATTTTTCTCCCCAATTTGGAATGCCCAATTCCCAATGCACTCTAAGTCTTCGTGGTGGCATAGTGACTCGCCTCAGTCCGGGTGGCGGAGGACGAATCTATGTTGCTTCTGCGTCTGAGACCGTCAATCCGCACATTTTATCATGTGGCTTGTAAGCGCGTTACCGCGGAGACCTAGTGCTATTCTCTGCGGCATCCACGCACAACTCACAACGCGCCCCAACCAAACTGGCCTGGTTGCTATGGAGGGTAGAGTCACATGGGGTAACCTCCTCGTGGTCGCTATAATGTGGTTCTCGCTCTCGGTGGAGCGCATGGTGAGTTGTGCATGGATGGTGTGAAGCCTCCACATGCACTATATCTCCACGGTAACGCGCTCAACAAGCCACGTGATAAGATGCACGGGTTGACGGTCTCAGACGCGGAGGCAGCTGAGATTCGTCCTCTGCCACCCTGATTGAGGCGAGTCACTACGCCACCACGAGCACATTGGGAATTGGACATTCCAAATTGGGAGAAAAAGGGGAGAAAAAGGGGAGAAAAAGGGGAGAACCCCCCCCCCCCCAAAACATACACATACTGTATATTCAGAATTCAGACACCTGGCAGGACATTATTTCTCATTTCTCATGCAGAGCCAATCATAACAGAGGTAATTTACATATAGAAGTCTTAAAGGTACAGAGGCAAACACAGTCTGTTTATCGATAAGGGTCAGAGAGGAGGTGGTAAATGGTCATGAAAAACCTTGACTGAAGTGATAAGTGGACTTGGGAAAAAAATGCATTGCTATAAAATTGCAGAATTTTACCAGTTTAAAGTTAAAGGATAAAGATGCCAAAAAAAATTAAAAAAAATAAATAACAACCGCACATGAATTATCAAAAAAACCATCATTTCCCAAGACTCAAGATCAGTCTGAATAAAGTTCAGCCAGTTTCCACCAATCATTGGTGATGCTGTGAGCGTTGTGTATTCTGCTCCCGTCTGCGCAGTTGTGCCAGTGAATTCTGAGAGGCTATGCAGAGAGCTGTAATGCCCTTAAGACATTCTCTTCCTCAACATGAAGATAAATGTGGAATCTCACACTCGACACTCATATTTCCATTCACCAAACACACTGCAGGGATTTCAACACTGCTGAGTGAAGATGAATCTGATTTTACATTGAATCCTGGCCGCAGAGGAGAGCTTTACTGTGGAGATCAGGCTGTTCACAATCTGTATTAATCCTCAAACACACACAGCACTGTTATGAATGGAAAGCATATCTTCATCCTTATTGTATACGTATCTCACACATAATGTATGAACGATGAAGTGACAGGTCACTGCCACACAATATCACAGCACTGCTGCAAAATATACAACTAAAAAATGAAGATGTTACACCAGAGAAAGAGAAACACTTCAGAGTCATACAGTATACTGTAAGGGTGGGCGATATACCGGTAGACATGATAAATTGGTAGAAATTTGGCAACCGGTATCCATTTTGGATTATCGTCTATATCGCGGTTATGCAAAACCGTCACCGCGTGGCAAGAAATGTGCACCTCTTTCTATTCATGAAACACGTACATGGTAGGGATGCCGCGATTATACAGTTTCACTATTAACCACGATTAAATATGTCACGGTTAATTTATCCGCAAGATTTTTGAATCCACGGTTAAAACTGTGAATTGCTTTATTTAGACGTGGCAAAAATAATATATATAATGAATAAATATATAATATAAAAGAGTTATTCATAAGATTTTGTAAGCCTAAATGTGAAAACTCTTGTGCCTGTGTGGGTACTGGAGCGGTTACTATGGTTACGGACGGTGGCCGCATGGTGATTAGCCAGGTGTCGCGAACTGAACTGTAAACTTTGAAAAGTTGCATCTTCGTCCTCATTATTTAAAGCATTGCTTCTGTACAAATTCATTGCATTCAACAATAAACGTACATTTTTGTCATTATCGGACTTTAAATTGCCCGTTGTGAGCAATGTTCCCATTATCATGCATAGTCCAAAGGTTTATTTGTGAGGTGTTGTGGGCAGCAATTTTATAGAGTCTGTTGCCGATTTTTTATGTTGGGGTGTCTGACAGACAACGGATTGCTTTAATAAACCATTGTAGAAGAAAAAACTGTTGGATGCCTTGAACAAGGCTACATGTTGCGCACCCACAATAATCTTGCATTTACGCACTTTTGAAGCACTCCGGTTACACTGAAGCACATCACTGAGCTCGGGATGCGCATACATGGTGTTGTGCCCTAGATTAGAGCATCTCTTATTTTATAACTCCTATTTATTTTTGTGTATTTATCAGTTTTCTTATTTTAGGACTGCCCTTAGCGTCCACATATACCCCAGAAATACGTCCACCAAGATGTTCAGTTGTGATAAGATAGCATTATTTGCATCAGTGCTGTTATTTAATGAAAAATTGTTGCACTATGTGTGAGTCCAAAAATTTGATTTTTCCAAAGTTGGAGCACCTATAACGCCAGAAGTATTAAAGATATACTTTTAGTTTCTGATTCAGAACACACTTTCCCTTTTCCGTATTCATTTTTAAGGTCGTATATGGTTAAATCCCAGAGATATAGGGCTCTCAAAGTTGCTTCATCCGAAAATAGTCACATTTTACCCATTTTCAATGGTTGAAACAAAACAGAAATCAGGCGTAAAAAAACACAATTACAAGTTCAATAACTGCAACATTTGATGACAAATGAGCACTGGCCAAGTGGCAGTTCTGTCAACTCGGACTCACCCTGGGTGAGCAAGCGGGTCATCCTAATTGTTGAGCCCTGTGTAGGGTCAATAAACGAACTAACCAGCTAACTAACTATCACTTCAGCAGTATAAACAAACCCAGTTGTACAGAGTGACAGTAAACCTTTAAGGTCACAAAGGTCAAGAGGGAGGCTGACCTTAGATCTCATCACCCCTGATTCATTTCCTCAGTATGTGTTTTGAGGGGCTCATTGTTAAAGGGCCCCTGACTGATGACACACAAAGCACCTCATTCCCCAACTGTCCTCCCATATGTGCCCCGCTCCAGACCCCCTTACAGAGCCAATCTGTCGGCTGTATTGTCCACACACCCGTCACTGACTTCTCACAGCAGTTGGGGAGTCTGCGCAGTGTGCGCATGCCAGCGGGATTGGTCACAGGTCAAAGCGCGTCCAACTCAACAATTACCCTCCCCTGAGGAGATGCATAAATTACAGCTCATGCATCCATGCATGCCAGCTCTGAGTAGGGGCTGAACAGATACCCAGTGACAGCTGTCATACACCAAATTAATGCTCCACATGCAAACAAACAAATATGGTATAATAGATTTGTTTCTGGTCAATTTTCAAAGAACTGCACGCTTCATATGATGCATTACTGCGAATGCTTCTGATCACAGATTAAGCTCACGGGACAATCGCATGCAGAGAGCGTAATATCAATTTGATACACGTGGTCACCATATGGAAGTTTGCTGTTTTAGAGTTTCAAAGATAAAGAGCTGTAGTTTTTAATCTAAAAATCCCAACAATTGAACAGCATATGAATACACAAATAAAAATGAAAAATAAATCCTGAGTAATGACATGGAATAAAGTGCCGCTTTGAAAAATCAGACAGTGTCTTACACTAATGGAAAAGTAAACAGTAAATCATCATCTGTGCACTTTTTAATTTCGATTATCGCAGTAAATGTGATCAGAAGGAAAATCAATAACATCAGACACATCGTCACAACTCCTCTTAATAACATATTCATCCATTCATCCTCGGACCAAGGAGGCCGCCAGGACCCCGCCCACTATCACCTGGACCTTATCACCTGGGTCTTCACTAATCTTCCTTCACATAGCCCTTTCCTCTGTGAAGGCCCCAGATTCCCCATTAAATAAATGCCTCTCCAAGGCCTGACGCCACACCCAATGTGTCCGTCAGTTGCTCACCACGCCACACAGTGTTGTCAGATTTGACTGCTTATTTGAAATATGTTCTTTTTTCGTAATCTTGACCAACCGTTTTGGAGATTTTGGTCTTTCCCCATTCAAGTAAATAGGAGCTGCACTTTCATGACGCTAGTTTACATGGAAAAATAGCTGCCCAAACTGCCCAAGACCGTTCCAAAAATGGCCGCCGAGTGGACTGACTTACCTTGAAAAATAAACTAATTTGAAAGTATCCGGAAATACGTTTGGATCATTGTAATTGCTTTGTTTATGTTTACATTCTTGAAATGGTCTATAGTTTTCTCTTTATTTAGAACTTAACAAACATAGCGTAAAAAAAACATTGGTGGTATTCCAAAAGTTGTAATCAACCTTACCACAATGCTAAATTTCACATTTCAGTCTGATGTTGTTGACTAGTATTATTATTATAAAACACTTCATTAGGCTCTTAATGGTTTAAGTCATCAGATGACACATAATTGTTGGCGCATGACACATAGTTTTAGCTGTTTTCCTCGTTAGTGTTGGTTAGAATGTCAGGCTCTCTCGCCATTTGAGATGTTTGACTTCCTCCATAGCGCTTTAAGGCAAAAATATGGGTCACGCAAGTTTTGAAGTTTGTGCCACGATAGAGAGAAAGCGGGTTGAGTAGCGCAAGTGTTTGTGGAGCCCAATCTAGAAGCCTGCTGGACCTTATGCGCACTTTCATGCTTCAGAGATAGTGCATGCGAAAATCACGTGAAACACACCTGCATGTGTGTGATGAGAAGCATATTTAGAGCATATGCGAGATTAATGTTATTGAATTTGCTTCGGCGGCCTGAAATTTGGCTTGGGCAGCCACCAAAAAATGGTCAGTACCTGAAAAACCCTGTTTCTTCAATTCTCTCAGTCTTACATAAAGCCGCTCTGCCTTTCTCCTCAATTTCTCCAACTGAATGTGTACCGCATACATGTTACGTGAATAGAATGAAGTGCACATTTCTTGCACGCGGTGGTGGTTTTGCGTAACCGTGATACAGACAACAATCCAAAATGTATACCGGTTGCCAAATTTCTACAGGTTTATCATGTCTACCGGTATACTGCCCACCCCCTAGCTTGAGAACGTCAGCTAAAAAGGAAAGTAATTTCAGAGGCGAATGATGAACATTTTGATGAAAAATGATGAAGATAAACAGATTTGGGCATTTCATGTCAACTCAACTAAAAAAACAATAAAAAAGTTAGCTAAACAGAAATGATTGTGAAAGCCAGAATATTAAATGTAATGTATTAATAATAACTGAGTAATCCATTATTTTGAAGAGGGAGTGTCTATAACTCCAGAAGTATTAAAGATATCTTAGTATCCTACTAGATTCTGATTCAGAACAAACTTTCCTTTTGGTAGATTCATTTCAAAGGCCCTGTATGGTTAAATCCCAGAGATATGGGGCTGTCAATGTGGCTCCATGTGTAAATTACATTTTACCCATTTTCAATGGTCGAAAACCAAAAGTGGGTCACATGGTCTGAAGCTAGCTTTTCTTGCCCAACAAATGAAAGGTTTCACAAAAGGCTATAACATGATACAATAAGGTACTTGTGCAAGACAACAAAGTTGATATATTATTTATGTACACAGGCCTTGTTATATAATCAACCTACATGAGCTGCATTGTTCTCTCTGTGCATTAAAGGACATGTCAACATGCCTGATGTTAATAAGTATTCAGGGTATCAGTGAGGCTTTAATCAACATCCTGTGGGCTCAAACTGACCTCTCATTAGTGAAGTCACAGGAAGTGATGTCATTCTAATGGTCTCTCTCTCTCTCTCTCTCTCTCCCTACAGCTGTGAAGCTCATGCTGCTTGAAAGACCTTTAACCTTCTGCAAAGCTGAAGGGGGGAATGGTGTTTAATATTCACTCTGATGGTGAATCCGATCTCTAATTTACACATCAGCATGAAGCGGCGAGGTACGATCCCGTCCTTGAATATATAACAAAGCACAACCTCAAATGCCTCATTGCTTTTATAAAAACCTTGCTACATATCAGATACATTTATATGTCTTCTAAAAGTTAGGCAATATAGAAACGTCCACAGGGACACATTCTGCGAGTTAAATATCTAATGCCCACAATAAACGGATCAATAAACCTCTGGATACTAAAAATCCATCGTGTATACACTGATCAGCCACAACATTAAAACCACTGACAGGTGAAGTGAGTAACATTTATTATCTTGTTACAACTGCACCTGTTAAGGGGTGGGATATATTAGGCAGCATGTGTTTTTTTTCCGTTTTTTATTTGTAATAAATTTGCAAAGATTTCAAACAAACTTCTTTCACGTTGTCATTATGGGGTATTGTTTGTAGAATTTTGAGGAAAATAATGAATTTAATCCATTTTGGAATAAGGCTGTAACATAACAAAATGTGGAAAAAGTGAAGCACTGTGAATACTTTCCGGATGCACTGTATGTCTTGAATCAGTATATCATGAACACGATTTCGGGCACTGGTAAGGGTACTGATCCACTGAACATTGGGACACTTATGACCCAATCACCCGCAACACGTTAACGAGCTTGCACATTGTAGCACAGCTGTTATTAATCAGCATCACTGCTGTATAAATGACACTGCCATTCATTTTCGTTGAAGGTATTCAACGAACCTTTTTCACACTCTGGGTTTTGAAACTCGGAGTTAAATGTTTGCAGGGTAAACTTCGACAGCGGAGAATGGGAAAAAGTCTGTGAAAAAGGTCTATTATAACAGATAAATGGCATAAAGAAATAAAAATATAAAGGTATGTATTTTAAAACTTCTTTTAACAACATAAATATTTAAAAGATTGTTTCACTTTCATTGTAATTATGAATGAAAGATATTACAAACAACATCTCTTTTTAAGAGAAAATAACACTTGGACTTCAAATTTTTATACTAGTGCTCGTCATCTAATGACTTGAGAGACTTCAGAAGACACGAGAATGTTTCCGGTAAGGGAACAAAGTGAGCAATGAGGCTCCCTGGTTTTTACAGTGCATTGTGGGATTTCTTAGGGAGCAAACATAAACTGCAGTATGAAGAGAGTGTTAAACTTCGTGCTGCTCCGCGAAGACTTTGCAGCCCGAAAAGTCTTCTGCCCCGAAGCAATGCAAGCTTCATTTACCATCTCACTTGAGGCTTTAACTTACAACTGAACACTTAGCCCACTTTGTAGAAAATACAGAGATATACAGGTGCATCTCAATAAATTAGAATGTCGTGGAAAAGTTCATTTATTTCAGTAATTCAATTCAAATTGTGAAACTCGTGTATTAAATAAATTCAATGCACACAGACTGAAGTAGTTTAAGTCTTTGGTTCTTTTAATTGTGATGATTTTGGCTCACATTTAACAAAAACCCACCAATTCACTATCTCAAAAAATTTGAATATGGTGACATGCCAATCAGCTAATCAACTCAAAACACCTGCAAAAGTTTCCTGAGCCTTCAAAATGGTCTCTCAGTTTGGTTCACTAGGCTACACAATCATGGGGAAGACTGCTGATCTGACAGTTGTCCAGAAGACAATCATTGACACCCTTCACAAGGAGGGTAAGCCACAAACATTCATTGCCAAAGAAGCTGGCTGTTCACAGAGTGCTGTATCCAAGCATGTTAACAGAAAGTTGAGTGGAAGGAAAAAGTGTGGAAGAAAAAGATGCACAACCAACCGAGAGAACCGCAGCCTTATGAGGATTGTCAAGCAAAATCGATTCAAGAATTTGGGTGAACTTCACAAGGAATGGACTGAGGCTGGGGTCAAGGCATCAAGAGCCACCACACACAGACATGTCAAGGAATTTGGCTACAGTTGTCGTATTCCTCTTGTTAAGCCACTCCTGAACCACAGACAACATCAGAGGCATCTTACCTGGGCTAAGGAGAAGAAGAACTGGACTGTTGCCCAGTGGTCCAAAGTCCTCTTTTCAGATGAGAGCAAGTTTTGTATTTCATTTGGAAACCAAGGTCCTAGAGTCTGGAGGAAGGGTGAAGAAGCTCATAGCCTAAGTTACTTGAAGTCCAGTGTTAAGTTTCCACAGTCTGTGATGATTTGGGATGCAATGTCATCTGCTGGTGTTGGTCCATTGTGTTTTTTGAAAACCAAAGTCACTGCACCCGTTTACCAAGAAATTTTGGAGCACTTCATGCTTCCTTCTGCTGACCAGCATTTTAAAGATGCTGATTTCATTTTCCAGCAGGATTTGGCACCTGCCCACACTGCCAAAAGCACCAAAAGTTGGTTAAATGACCATGGTGTTGGTGTGCTTGACTGGCCAGCAAACTCACCAGACCTGAACCCCATAGAGAATCTATGGGGTATTGTCAAGAGGAAAATGAGAAACAAGAGACCAAAAAATGCAGATGAACTGAAGGCCACTGTCAAAGAAACCTGGGCTTCCATACCACCTCAGCAGTGCCACAAACTGATCACCTCCATGCCACGCCGAATTGAGGCAGTAATTAAAGCAAAAGGAGCCCCTACCAAGTATTGAGTACATATACAGTAAATGAACATACTTTCCAGAAGGCCAACAATTCACTAAAAATGTTTTTTTTTATTGGTGTTATGATGTATTCTAATTTTTTGAGATAGTGAATTGGTGGGTTTTTGTTAAATGTGAGCCAAAATCATCACAATCAAAAGAACCAAAGACTTAAACTACTTCAGTCTGTGTGCATTGAATTTATTTAATACACGAGTTTCACAATTTGAGTTGAATTACTGAAATAAATGAACTTTTCCACGACATTCTAATTTATTGAGATGCACCTGTATATCGTGTATCGCCATTCAGCCTAAAAATACCGAGATATGATTTTTGGTCCATATCGCCCAGCCCTAGTTAGTACCTACCAAAAGTGGTCCTAGGAAGGACAACCGGTGAACCAGTGACAGGGTCATGGGCGCCCAAAGCTCATTGATGCGCATGGGGAGCGAAGGCTAGCCCATCTAGTCCAATCCCACAGAAGAGCTACTGTAGCACAAATTGCTGGAAAACTTAATGGTGGCCATGATAAAAAGGTGTCAGAACACACAGTGCATTGCAGCTTGCTGTGTATGGGGATGCCTAACCGCAGACCGGTCAGAGTGCCCATGCTGAGGCACGTACAATGGGACCATGGAGAAGTGGAAGAAGGTGGTCTGGTCTGATGAATCACGTTTTCTTTTATATCATGTAGATAGCCGGGTGCGTGTGCGTCATTTACCTGGCAAAGAGATGGCAGCAGGATGCACTATGGGAAGTAGGCAGGCCGGCAGAGGCAGTGTGATGCTCTGGGTAATGTTCTGCTGGGGAACCTTGGGTCCTGGCATTCATGTGGATGTTACTTTGACACGTACTAACTTCCTAAAGATTGTTGCAGACCACGTACACCCCTTCATGGCAACGGTATTCCCTGATGGCAGTGGCCTCTTTCAGTAGGATCATGCACCCTGCCACACTGCAAAAAATTTTTAGGAATGGTTTGAGGAACATGACAAAGTGTTCAAGGTGTTGCCCTGACCTCCAAATTCCCCAGATCTCAATCTGACTGAGCATCTATGGGATGTGCTGGACCAACAAGTCCAATCCATGGAGGCCCCACCTCACAACTTACAGGACTTAAAGGATCTGCTGCTAATGTCTTGGTGCCAGATACCACAGGACACCTTCAGAAGTCTTGTGGAGTCCATGCCTCGATGGGTCAGAGCTGTTGTGGTGGCACGAGGGGGACCTACATGATATTAGGCAGGCAGTTTTAATGTTGTGGCTGATCGGTGTACACTCAAAACCGTATGGATGATCGTTCAACTCCAGCAATGTCAAATCAATCTCGCATTGTACAATTTCACTCCATAATATTACCAAAAACTCTAGTAAGGTTTGAAACCGGACAACAACCAAATATGTCACTGTATAACGTTTCTGTAAATTAGTGGATTTATAAGAGCAGGTAATATCTGAATATTCTGAAGGGAATTAAGTATGTCACTTCAGTTTTCCTTGAATCATACATTCTCGCTCCAGTAATCTGATGATTCATGCATCATGGGAACTGCCCTTTATTTTATTATTGTAGCAGTTCCGATTCGACCCAGCATGATGTAATTACACACTCAACATGAGATTAAGCAAATGTCAGGTAAGTGAAGTTAATAAAGAGCTGACCTGCTCTCATCCCACTTATAAGATCTACTAGAGGAATGGATAAGAGAAACCTTATCATCAGGTGAACAGTCTTCACTGCTGCATGAAGTCAAAAAAGACATTTACGAATCTCCTCACATTCTAATGAACTATTAGAGTTCAGTTTAAATGTATAAACACCTAGTAAACAACAAACTATAATAATCACCAAACACCAAACGTAACATGTTATTTTGCATGCAGCACTTACGGCAATGATGCTATAGAGTGTTGTGTAGGGGTGGGTAAAAATATCGATTTTGTGATGCATCGCAATCTTCATTTGAACGATCTCGATATCGATTCTAAAATTCCAAGATTGATCGTTTACTTTATGCACAACACTCAACTACAACGAGAGGAAATCACTTGCATTCACAACCAAATTTTGCGCTATGCGACTAAAATGTATATATTTGGCAACTGGCTGGTAAATGTTTAGAATTCACTAACCAGTGAATGAATTGTGTAGTATGGTGGTGGAGTATTCAGCAGTGAGATCCTTTCACTGCGTGTTGAGTGTATGATTAATGTCTCTTTTAATACCCTGTCTGTTCTATACAGTCAACTGTAGATCAAAAACTACAAAAACTAAACATTTAATTCTAATCACGCATAGCAGAGACGATGAAAAGCCATTCGAGTCCTCTCTCATTAAAAATGCGCTCATTTACAAACACTCTTTACAGAAATGCTGTACTGGTTTTAGCACGTGTTCAACAAATCAATGTCAATTCTTGTAAATAGTACAAACTATGCAATTAAACGATAAACATGTAACATTAAAGATTAATCTTTGATTTAATACTTTATTCGAAGGCTGTTAACATTTCTATAAGAAAACACGTACAACTTAAATTTGGGTGGGCTTAATTGGGTCGCTTCACCTATATTGCATGTAAAAGAGCAGCATGAACATTCTGCTAAGCATCTTAACAGAAGCTTGGAAGTCACACTGGTTTGGAATGACACAAGGGTGAGTATATGATTACATCATTTTCATTTTTGGGTGAACTATTCCTATAAAGAACATTTCATTCATTGACAGGAAAGAAAGAAAGAAAGAATTAAAAAACAAAAGAAAGAAAACAGAAGAAAATAAAAAAGAAGAGAAAGAATGAAAGAATTAAAAAAACAAAAAATAAGAAAATAAATAAGAATTTAAAAAACTAAAACTAAAAAATAATAATAAAATAAAAATTAGAATGAAAGAATAAAAAACAAAAGAAAGAAAACAGAAGAAAATAAAAATAAAAGAATGAAAGAAAGAATTAAAAACATAAACCTGAAGAAAATAAAAAGCAGAAAGAAAGAATAAAAAACAAAATAAAGAAAATATAAGAAAATAAAAAAGAAGAAAAAGAAAGAATAAAAACAAAAGAAAACAGAAGAAAATAAAAAACAAAGAAAGAATTAAAAAACAAAAAAGAAAACAGAAGAAAGAAATAAAGAATAAAGGAAGAAAGAATTAAAAAACAAAAGAAAGAAAACAGAATAAAATAAAAATAAAAAGAATAAAAAAGAAAACAGAAGAAAATAAAAAAGAAATAATTAAAAAAAGAAAAAAGAAAACAGAAGAAAGAAAAAAGAATTAAAAAACAAAAAACTGAAGAAAATAAAAAAGAAAGAATTAAAAAACAAAAGAAAACAGAATAAAATAAAAAAGAAATAAATAATTAAAAACAAAAAAAGAAAACAGAAGAAAAAATAATTAAAAACAGAAGAAAAGAAAAAAGAAAAAGAATTAAAAAACAAAAGAAAACAGAAGAAAATAAAATAGAAAGAACGACATTATCAAAGTATAATTGAAAAGTATGTCAGTGTTCTACACTCAAGCATGATTCTATTCCCAGAGAGAAAATCATCAAGTTCACATTAATCGATTAAAAGAGGGTGCAGAAGTCATAGTGCAGACAAGAGGCAGATTAACTTCAACAACCCTCAAACTAACCATCACTAAAGGTGTTCTCTCCAGTGTGCGGTATGTGTAGGGCAGCTGGCGTATGCCACAACAAAAGCTCTGCATTTATTAAAGTTTCCCAGACAGCCACTTTAACACACAAATAACCAGCGGGATTAAGAATGTGTCATCTGTGCAGCACACAACACAAGTGCAGCACACTCTTAAGGCGGTTGCACACCGGACGAGAAGCGCCACACCGGGCACGTCAATGCGGTTCAGGTGGCAGACAGTACACACAAAAGTTACCAAGGTTTTTCCCTTCTTCAAGAAAAACGAATGCTAAAGTAAATAATCTATGTCCTTTGATAATGATTTGGGTTGAATTTAATGGAAAATATGCGAGTTGCGCTCTGTGGTGCGGCAGAAATTTGAGCACCATCCGAAGTCGTAGCTGGGCGCCGCCGACAGACGGCGAGTGGCGGCGACGGTGTGCGTACCTTCATAGAAAAGAATTGTTTTGAATTTTAGAACGCGCCATGTCATCCGCAAGACGCGTCCGGTGTGCGACCTCCTTTACAGACGTATATGACACAGAGAGCACGCTCGTCCTCAACAACATTTATCATCAAATCAATGGTGAATGTCTGTGATTGTGCATTTTATTGGACTCAAACCTACAAGCTTCTTTTCAGTAAATCTGTGTCACATTGTGCAGCAAATCACTGAGCTCACAGATACTGTAAATGCCATAACCATGTCTGTCATCCACTGCCTGCAATGCTATAATCCATATTATACCTCATACTGTATGGATCCATTTCCATGGGAAGTTAAGCTGGGGAAGTTTGGAAATATTGGAAAAGTCTTTGGGCTCTTGGCTATATGCTGCTGCATCTTTGTGGCATTCTTAACATAGGTCATTGCACAGTATTTGTAGCCTTCTACATTAGCTGAGGTGAAATGTATCCACACATCAGATGGCGCACGTGGCATTGTTCTGTAGAATAAGATTAGAAAAAAGCTTGTAAAAACACTAATGCAATGCCATGCACAGATATATAAATAGTTAGCTAAACAATTGGAATATTTTGGAATGGTAAAAATATTTTACAATTGATGAATAGATGAACACTCCTCAATCAGCATGCTAAATCAAACTATAACCTACATTCTTGTATGATAACAGAAGGCTAGCACCATGATAGCTAGCCTCTTAAATTGTCAATGAAACGGTGTTAGCTAGCTTACATTTAGCATATCTGATTTACTGGCTAGCTAGCTACTGTATAAACACATTTTGATTTAGCATTTGCTAGTTAAACTTTAATACCATAGATCAAATATATATATATATATATATATATATATATATATATATATATATTTATATTTTTTTTTTTTTTTTTTTTTTTTTTGTACTGCATTTAAGTTCCCTGTTATAGGCTAACTTGCAATTTTGCAAATTTCCAGTTTATTCCCGTTAATTCCCGTTAATTCCCATATATTCCCGTTAATTCCCATATATTCCCATTAATTCCCATGGAAAGTTTCCAACTTTGAAAATTCCCGGAATTTTGCAACCCTAGTCACCATTCATTTCTACTGCATCATTTTTCCATTTAATGAAAGTGAATGGTAAATGGGGCCATTAAAGAAAGAAAGTCATACAGGTTTGGAACAAAATGAGGATGAGTACATGATGACAATATGATCATATCCAGGTAAATAATTACTGTAAACATCACTGTGTGGATTATAACTCTTTGTAAAGCTGCTCTGGAACGACATGTACAGTATTGTGAAAAGTGCCATACAAATAAACGTCACTGAATTGAATATGCACATGGTATGTCTCAGTGCAGACATAAGCAACATGTGTTGTGATGTCATACTCTCTTGTAAACTAGGAGCGGTTGGTGTATCATAATGAAACTACAATCATCTGTAAGTACACTCACGTGATTACAGGCTCAGTTTCAGATTAAAGGAGAATTACAAAGAGGAAAAAGAGTGATTTTTATGCCTTCGTGTTCTCTAAATAACACCTTCACATTTATAGAGCACTTTTATACGCAGTTATAAAAAGCTCTCTGGAAGCTCACAGTAATTACACGTGAGACGCCTCAGAAATGACAGATAATTCAAAGATGGAAGAGCTTTAACAAATCTGACTGTGTGCGTGTGTGAAGGGTGTGTGTGAGTGTGTTAGCTATGTCTATGTAGGTTTCATTCATAGTACAGGTACTCACAATCAAATAAGTGCAACAAAATTCGTACCATTTACATTTGAGTCTATTCCTCACACAAATCCTTTATAAGACTTGTGATATCAGCCTGATCTCATGAACATGAGGCAACCGAGGCAACATTTTTGCAAAACTAAATTACGTGCTTCATTACACATTTCACTGCAGTTTCCCAGTGAAATTTCCAGCGGGGGGCGCCAAAAGCGAGTGAAATGGTGTCGTGAATGGTGTTTTGCACTTTTGCAAAAAAAAAAAAAAAAGTAGTGTTTATAAAGTCATAATCTGCCATTGTACTCATGATTTGTGTAAACGTGAATACAATGCACAGTTGCGCACAAAGTCAAATCGCAATTTCAATGATATTTTGACTAACTGTGCAGCCCTAGTCTGGAATGACATGAGGGTGAGTAAATGATGACTGAATTGTCATGTTAGGGTGTCACTTGGATGTCATAGTCTTTGGGATGAATGACGTTATAGTGCCAATTCTAGCCAGTTTATTTGCTTTTCTCTGAGATGTTGAGTTGTCGCTCTTCAAACACTCTCGCTCAGACATTGGTGATACTTCATTGAAGGTCCAGCCCATCAGGAAGACCTCTGCAATAAACACAAGGACGTTTCTTGGTGCATGGACCAATGTCATATTGAACGCCCCCTTATCCTCGACTGGGCCATTAATTTGTTTTAGTCACACGTCACCAGGCAACACGCATAATTGCCGATCCAAGCAAACACTTTCCAAACCACCGATGACATTGTGGATCAGTCATTAAGTATGAAAGGAGCGCAGAGCATTCTGAATATATGCCCTCGGAATAATGCATGAAGCCTGAAGCCTCAGACAGCAATCGTGATTGTACGCCGCACATCCTTGACGTGCCAATTCAATTAGGATCCAAGGGGACTGCTGGTGAATTGGGCCCATGTGACTGGAGGAATTGAGGCACGTCATTTTTCACAGCACACAGATTGGATTTCCCACCGCATGTAATGCGATCCCAGTTAGTGCTCGGATGCTCTAATTGACATGATGAAATGGCAGGTGAAGGACAGTTGCATTCTATCCTCCAGTGTAATAACTGAAAAAATTCCCATTTCAATCCACAACATCCATCCATCGACACATGCTATTCTGGAAAGATGTGTGGACACTGCTGATCTATTTGCTCGTAGAAACTGAACCACATCTGCCCTTTTCCTGAATTCTGTTTTTCCTTGATTCAATGAGCATAAAGGAAAATTATCTTTACTAAGGTGCATTACTGCAAATATGTTACTACAATGTATGCGATGAGCAGAGTCAAGTTAAATTCACAACTGAAGATTTGGCACCCTTTCAATAAATAAAGGTTTTCTGAATTAAACTGGCCACACCTCACAGGGTGTTGAACAGGAATTTGAATTGGAATGACAGGAAGAGGAATTTACTGAATTGCAATTCAAAGAAATGTGATGTTTCTCTAATGTACCCCATATGTTGTGTGTGCAATGACATGTCTATGGGTGATACATACCAAAAATGAAATGTATTATAAAAAAACTGCACTTAAAACAGTTCTCGTTTTGTGAGGCACTTACAATGGAAGTCAATGGGGCCAATGTTTGGAGGGTTTAAAGCAGAAATGTGAAGCTTGTGCATTTATAAAAGCACATGCATTCATTATTCTGTTAAATCTTGTGTATTATTTGAGCCGTAAATTGTTTAAATCGTCGTTTTTGGCAGATTACAGGGTTACGGCATTACGTTGTCATGGCAATGAAGTTGTAAAATTGGTTGCAACTTTCCACAGATGTGATTAGTGAGTGATTTTATCACAGTAAAATCATGTTAACACACATATTGTTTATGACTTATGTCTATACTTTTGAAACAGTGAGTATTTTAATATTTACAGATTGGCCCCATTGACTTCCATTGTAAGTGTCTCACTGGAACACAGATTTGTGCTTATTTTAAAGAAAAGGAGGGACGAGTCGAAATTAATCAACATTATGCTACAAATGCTGTCGATTGAGCTTAACTTGTATTGAACCCGGAATATTCCTTTAATTCTACTTCTATAAACTTTCTATAAAATTTCTGGAATTCTGGAATTTAAACGAAATTCAAAAGGCATTCTGAATGGTGCACAACCCCAGAAAACGAGCAGCATGTCAGTTTGTAAGTGCTAGAAGCACTAATCCTTTATAACCTAGTTTAAATTAATCTTTTTCCCAAGTCTGGCAGTGAAAATGCATTCAGACCGGGCTATTAGTAAAAGATGCTAAGCACTCACAGGGTGGGATAATCTGTGACTAACTCATACATATCCATCCATTTAACTTCACTGGAGTAAAATCTAATGAGATATCCACTCAGATGAGGTCGAGACACAACATCTGCCAGCGAAACGTGCCAAAGACGAGCTCAACTCTCCGCCAGAAGAGCTTGACAGCACACAGCCACTGATGCAAGACCAGTGTTAACGCTTTAAATCAAACACAGCAAATTCAGACAGTGGTTAAGGTAAACTAGTCCTGTATCGTCACAGAAAACTTCTGTCATGAGAGTTGTGAATGAGTGTTTGTATCTCTGATCAGTCTGGCAGTGTTGGCAAACAGAAACCCATGAGAGAGCTACTGCTGAATTATGATTAGCGATTAGCTATGCAGCGGATTAGACAGATTTTAAACACTACTGAGCATCTAAATCCAGGCAAATTAAGACCGCTCTGCGTTTCTCACCCATATGGCTCTGGGAGGGATGTGCCACCCGTGAGGAAAGATCTGATTAATACTATTTTACTAGAGAACATCACATGATAAGAGACTTTAGGAACATACAACTTATGCCGTGTCTTCAAATCATGTCAGAATGACTATTACCAGATCCATCACAATGTCATTATTATTTGTGGGTGTCAATGAAAGAATCTTAGCAGAAGCAAATTAGTACTGATCATAATTTTGTTGGTATTTTGTGTACAATCATTTTCTTCATCAGTATTTTTGTCTGTTTTTCAGTAAACATATACAAACATCCTTTAAACAAGATGAGTTTAGTTCAGGAGCAAAACTGCATAAGATAGTGAGCCCTAAAGGAGAGAATATACAGTACGGGTGCTTCAACTTCATGCACTTTTAGCACTGTGGACTTCCTGAAAATAAAGCCACGACTAGTGTGGTCTACTATCATTGTCCACAAATGTGTGTGCATGCATCACAGGAAATTTATGTCATTTTTGTCCTGAAAATCCCTACCACAGTGTCATTTCCAGCACATCTCAGATTCTATATTGTGTTTAATAGATTTCTGTACTGGAAATGACGCTGATGGAAATGACATTTTTTTTATTTATTTATTATAAAACTGATAATTTCATAGCTAACATTATACGTATCCTAAATAAACCAAATTAAATAATATTTTAACACTTTTGCATGACTTGGCCAAATTACAGCTTGATTGGAAATGATGCCCAACAAAAAAAAAAGTGATATTTCCCATGATTTTCTTTGCATTCTTCAAATATCATGTCTCATATTTCATCTCAAGCATGCTCTTCACGGACACTTTTCTTGGTTAACAATAGGGGTGTAGGGGCCTGGGTAGCTCAGCAAGTAAAGACGCTGACTACCACACCTGGAGTCGCAAGTTCAAATCCAGGGTGTGCTGAGTGACTCAAGTCAGGTCTCCTAAGCAACCAAATTGGCCAGGTTGCTAGGAAGGGTAGAGTCACATGGGGTAACCTCCTCGTGGTCACTATAATGTGGTTCTCGCTCTCGGTGGGGCACATGGTGAGTTGTGTGTGGGTGCCACGGAGAATAGCGTGAAGCCTCCACACGCGCTATGTCTCTGCGGTAACGCACTCAACAAGCCACATGATAAGATGCGCGGATTGACGGTCTCAGACGTGGAGGCAACTGAGATTCATCCTCCGCTACCCACATTGAGGCGAGTCACTACACCACCACGAGGACTTAAGAGCGCATTGGGAATTGGGCATTCCAAATTGGGGAGAAAATCCCCCCCCCCCCAAAAAAAAACAGTAGGGGTGTAAATCAGACGTTTCATCACAATACGATCTTATATCGATTCTCTTGGCCTGCGATCCGATATTTGCAGATACTTCAAAGTCTGCCGCAATACGATTTATGATTTGATTCGATTCAGGGCCCTGCGATCGATATTTCGGTATTATGTGCCTATTTTACACAATCAATGGGGGGGGGATGGGGGGTAGGCATCCACAACAAAATAAGGTACTTCAGATGTTGAAAAAAATTATACAGATAATAATATAAAAAATAAAGACACACAAGTGATCATCAATCATTTGATTACAGCTTATTTTTCAGTTTAATCCAATTCAAAGTACTTACATACCCATGACTTGTTTCCAGTTATCCGTGCTATCCGCAGTTGTAATGAAAAATTCTGTTACAGTTAACCGGGATAAATGTTAGTAAGTGTGTTGATGTGTAGATGTGTAAAGTCTTATAACTGATGTTACTGCTGTTCAGAATGTCGGCGTTGTCAAGACGTTTCACATGATGGTTGAACTGCTCCATGGTGCTTTTAAATAGCAAATTCTCATGTAAAATTCAAATGGGTTGCATGTGCAATGATATTAATGGAAGCCCGAATTAATCGCGCATGTCATGAGAGCTCACATTTTAAGGAGCGCCCGGTTGATGCGCTTGCACAGATCCTGTCAATGGAGCTTGCATTTCGCGGGAAGCCTGGTTGACGCCTGACGGAAATGTGTACAGACATGGCTGACATGAGAGTATTAAATAAAGGTACATCTTTAAAAAATGTCTATCGATATTTACGCATTGTATCGATAACATTGGATCGTTGGTTATTGGATCGATGCATCGATTTCATAAAAAATGTAAAAAATGGATAGAAATCATTTTCACACTATGAAACGGTTTCTGTTTATTTTACTCTTTGTTGACATGATCACACGTTTTAAACAGATGTATTTTTATAATAGAGTTTCATAGTTTAATATTAAAAGTCTGGTCTGGGACAAGGCTAAAACAGTCAAATCTATACTTAAAAGACATTTTCAAAAGTACCAAAAATGATTGATGAAGGCCTGGTAATAAGTTTCCAATTCCCATTTAATGAGACCTTCATATAGCAAAAAGAAAAATTTTGAAATCTGTCAGTTTTGATGAAAATCAACCCGTACATGACAACTGGTACATGAAAGTGCCCGAAGTTGAAGAAACATCCATGCACTGTAATACGTTTCTCTCAGCCCATTGACAAGTTGATTGTTCTTGTTTAAAGCACAAGTCAAAAAGAACGAGTGAGGTTTATGCTTACAACAACACAGGCTTGCCTTAAAAACTACAGTTCTCATTTTCTGAGGCAGCATGCAAAGAAGAAAAATGAAATTGTCCAATGCATCCATTTTATTCTGATCAAAATAACCTGAGTGCACATCACAAATCATGATAACCACTTTGAAATTCACTGGCAGGATCTTCCCAGAAGACAGTATGAAGTATCTGCCTGTTTTACAGATCCAGTAAAGACATATTTATCATGAATATGATTTCCGTTGGCCTTGAAGTCATTATGAAGTCCATTGTGGCAAACGATACAGACACCCATAAGAACCTTCATTCTTCAATCATCAGTCATCACAATTATACGTAACGCTGCAGCATGCAGACGGAAGAGTGTGCAGACATTTGCTTGATTGATCAACCTGGTCTGCCTTGAGAGTGATGGAACCCACTACCCACAATCCTCAGCTTCCCTCTCCCCTCATTTCCTACATAAACATCCATGTTTTCATGCACTACTGTGATGTGCCGTACATCAGTGGAGGGCAGAACAAACGCACACAGCACTGGAGGTGAAAGTAAACGCATCGGGCGGCTGTCACCTGCAGCGACACATCCTTGTAACGGTTTATAAAGGTGACGCCAACTGGAGCTGCTGTCACAAACATTTGATGTTATTTCAGAGCGAGGCCGTGATGATCGATGATGCTCATCACTCCATCATGTTACAGCAGACACTCTATAAATATGTGCTTCACAGGACGACCATCACCTGCTATTTCATCATTTCTCTGTAATACAACAGTAAATACCATGGGTTCCCCTTTACAGTACTACTAAATTGTGTTTTTGACCCTGTTTAGAGGCTATGAGTAACTTTACCACATTTTGTTCTAGGGCTGAACGGTTTGGACAAAAAAAACTACATTATTATTATTATTTTTTTTTTTTTGCATATTGCAATTGCGATTTGAACTGCAATATGATAAACATTAAAAAACTACAACTAAAATCATGTTTTGCCCATCCTCTACTGCTGACCAGGGCCCGTGTTCTCCAAAGAGTTCCTAGCTAGGAGTTTTTGCTCAAAACCTATTCACAGAACAGCTGAGTGTTTTACTAAGGAAATCTTAAGATAAGAGTAAAGCGGCCACCCCTGGAGTCACGAGTTCGAATCCAGAGTGTGCTGAGTGACTCCAGCCAGGTCTCCTAAGCAACCAAATTGGCCCGGTTGCTAGGGAGTGTAGAGTCGCATGGGGTAACCTCCTCGTGGTCGCTATAATGTGGCTCTCGCTCTCAGTGGGGCGCGTGGTGAGTTGTGCGTGGATGTCGCGGAGAATAGCGTGAAGCCTCCACGCACACTACGTCTCCGCGGGTAACGCGCTCAACAAGCCACGTGATAAGATTGACGGTCTCAGATGCGAAGGCAACTGAGATTCGTCCTCAGCCACCCACCACGAGGACTTAGAGCGCATTGGGAATTGGGCATTCCAAATTGTAAAGAAAATACAATAGGGGTGTAAATCGGACGTTTCATCACGATACGATCTTATATCGATTCTCTTGGTCTGCAAGCCGATTTTTGCCGATATTTCAAATTCTGCTGTGATACGATTTCGATTTGATTTGATTCAGGGCCCTGCAATCGATATTTCGATATTATGCACCTATTTTACACAATCAATTAAATTTCTTTTTTTGGGGGGGACATCCACAACAAAATAAGGTACTTCAGATGTTGAAAAAAATTATACAGATAATAATATAAAAAATAAAGTCACACACAAGTGATCATCAATCATTTGATTACAGCTTATTTTTCAGTTTAATCCAATTCAAAGTACTTACATACCCATGACTTGTTTCCAGTTATCCGTGCTATCCGCAGTTTTCTTGGCTACAACTTCCACAGTTGTAATTAAAAATTCTGTTACAGTAATAAGGTTGCTTCATCGCCTGACGGAAATGTGTACAGACATGGCTGACATGAGAGTATTAAAATAAAGGTACATCTTAAAAAAATTTCTATATCGATATTTATGCATTGTATCGATAACATTGGATCGTTGGTTATTGGATCGATACATTGATCCAGATTGATGAATCGTTACACCCCTAGTTAACATTTTATTTGGGGGCTATTTAATAAAACATTAAAAAATGGATAGAAATCATTTTCACACTATGAAACGGTTTCTGTTTATTTTACTCTCTGTTGACAAGATCACACGTTTTAAACAGATGTATTTTTATAATAGAGTTTCATAGTTTAATATTAAAAGTCTGGCCTGGGACAAGGCTAAAACAGTCAAATCTATATTTTCAAAAGTACCAAAAATAAATGATGAAGGCCTGGTAATAAGTTTCCAATTCCCATTTAATGAGACCTTCATATAGCAAAAAGAAAAATTTTGAAATCTGTCAGTTTTGATGAAAATCAACCCGTACATGACAACTGGTACATGAAAGTGCCCGAAGTTGAAGAAACATCCATGCACTGTAATACGTTTCTCTCAGCCCATTGACAAATTGATTGTTCTTGTTTAAAGCACAAGTCAAAAAGAACGAGTGAGGTTTATGCTTACAACAACACAGGCTTGCCTTAAAAATTACAGTTCTCATTTTCTGAGGCAGCGTGCAAAGAAGAAAAATGAAATTGTCCAATGCATCCATTTTATTCTGATCAAAATAACCTGAGTGCACATCACAAATCATGATAACCACTTTGAAATTCACTGGCAGGATCTTCCCAGAAGACAGTATGAAGTATCTGCCTGTTTTGCAGATCCAGTAAAGACATATTTATCATGAATATGATTTCCGTTGGCCTTGAAGTCATTATGAAGTCCATTGTGGCAAACGATACAGACACCCATAAGAACCTTCATTCTTCAATCATCAGTCATCACAATTATACGTAACGCTGCAGCATGCAGACGGAAGAGTGTGCAGACATTTGCTTGATTGATCAACCTGGTCTGCCTTGAGAGTGATGGAACCCACTACCCACAATCCTCAGCTTCCCTCTCCCCTCATTTCCTACATAAACATCCATGTTTTCATGCACTACTGTGATGTGCCGTACATCAGTGGAGGGCAGAACAAACGCACACAGCACCGGAGGTGAAAGTAAACGCATCGGGCGGCTGTCACCTGCAGCGACACATCCTTGTAACGGTTTATAAAGGTGACGCCAACTGGAGCTGCTGTCACAAACATTTGATGTTATTTCAGAGCGAGGCCGTGATGATCGATGATGCTCATCACTCCATCATGTTACAGCAGACACTCTATAAATATGTGCTTCACAGGACGACCATCACCAGCTATTTCATCATTTCTCTGTAATACAACAGTAAATACCACGGGTTCCCCTTTACAGTACTACTAAATTGTGTTTTTGACCCTGTTTAGAGGTTATGAGTAACTTTACCACATTTTGTTCTAGGGCTGAACGGTTTGGACAAAAAAAACTACATTATTTATTTATTTATTTTTTTTTACATATTGCAATTGCGATTTGAACTGCGATATGATAAACGTTAAAAAACTACAACTAAAATCATGTTTTGCCCATCCTCTACTGCTGACCAGGGCCCGTGTTCTCCAAAGAGTTCCTAGCTAGGAGTTTTTGCTCAAAACCTATTCACAGAACAGCTGAGTGTTTTACTAAGGAAATCTTAAGATAAGAGTAAAGCGGCCACCCCTGGAGTCACGAGTTCGAATCCAGAGTGTGCTGAGTGACTCCAGCCAGGTCTCCTAAGCAACCGAATTGGCCCGGTTGCTAGGGAGGGTAGAGTCGCATGGGGTAACCTCCTTGTGGTCACTATAACGTGGCTCTCGCTCTCGGTGGGGCACGTGGATGTCGCGGAGAATAGCGTGAAGCCTCCACGCGCACTACGTCTCTGCGGTAACGCGCTCAACAGGCCATGTGATAAGATTGACGGTCTCAGACGCAAAGGCAACTGAGATTTGTCCTCCGCCAACCGGATTGAGACTTAGAGTGCATTGGGAAATGGGCATTCCAAAAAAATAAGAGTAATGTGGAGTTGACCTCGTTGCTATGGATGACATCACGTTTTATGAGCATGCTTTTTCAAATCATCCACAATGATTGGTAGACAGGTAACTGCTATTTTTCAGCTAAGACAGACAAAGACATATATACATACGATGGATGGATGGATGTTTTTTCAGTTGATGAACATTTCTTCATCCTGTGTTGATGTAATGAAACGAGTGTGCTTCCCATCAACATCATCAAAACACCGGGTATCCCCATGATGGCCGTGAACGCCCCATTTTTTCTCTGCAGCAAGCATGCATCCCCAGGAAAAAATACGCAATGAATTGTCGGACGATGTGCGGTCTTCCAGTTCATCCGCGCTACATAGTTTTATGTGGCCAGGCAGCGCAGAGATTTTAAAACCTTTATCTCCAGTGTAATTGGGTTGTTTCTGTTTTTGGGGGAGGTAACTGCATCTCTAACAAAGTTTACAATAATAAAAACACCCTTGCGATTCAGGCGATACCTTTTTTAAAGGTCAATGTCAACATTACAATATTTATAATATTATAATATTATATTATTAAAATACATCGACTCCACTGTGATTCCAACGGTCAATGTCATATTAGATTTGTTTAGTAAATTGTTACGGCCAAAAATAGAGGTACTGTGTGTGAAATAACGCAAATGTGCAATTAAAGTAAATCTGGAGTGCTTTAAATATAAGCGCTCAGCGCACGTTAGGACACCAAACCGAACTCAGATCACATCTGTCAATTAGGTCATCAGATACAGATATGGTGTATTAAGAACAGAACCACTCTAAAACCATTGAAAACACGTGTAATACGCTGACCCGGTTTACATGTATTTAAGAAAGCAGTACACACTGCAGACAAAACAGCCAGTAACATAAGCACAGCACAGCACATTTAGAATATTTATTTATTTAATTAAATCGCAGCCCTCGTGGTTTGATAACCGCATATCCTCGATTTCAATTTTATTTCGATGAATCGTTCAGCCCTACTTTCTTCTCACAGCAGCACTGTTTACCGAATTGAAAAATAAATTTTTATTTATTATTTGTTTTGTCCCCTTTTCTCCCCAATTTGGAATGCCCAATTCCCACTACTTAGTAGGTCCTCGTGGTGGCGCGGTTGCTCACCTCAATCCGGGTGACGGAGGACAAGTCTCAGTTGCCTCCGCTTCGGAGACCATCAATCCGCATCTTATCACGTGACTCATTGTGCATGACACCGCGGAGACTCACAGCATGTGGAGGCTCATGCTACTCTCCGCGATCCACGCACAACTTACCACACACCCCATTGAGAGTGAGAACCACTTATCACGACCACGAGGAGGTTACCCCATGTGACTCTACCCTCCCTAGCAACTGAGCCAATTTGGTTGCTTAGGAGACCTGGCTGGAGTCACTCAGCACGCCCTGGATTTGAACTCACGACTCCAGGGGTGGTAGTCAGCATCAGCATTTAATGCTATGATAAGTGCTTGTTGCGGGTGTTGTCAGTGGCATTGAGTGACAGTGGATGACGATGTTCTCTCGCACACACAGACGGGCGCTCTATTCACTCCGCTGTTGAGCAGCTCATGCTCCTTTCTAGTTAAATAACATAGGAAAATGAAAACAGATGTTCCCCACTCATGATATACATCCACTGATGTACATATGCAATCTTTGTTTACTATAATTAAAAGGGCGGATAGAACCGAGAGCTCTTTGTTCAAGAGGTGGAAACTTTACCACGAGATCAATTAGTCAGAGAGTGTTAGAGTTTGCTGATCTGTGTATTTATCCTGACTAACAAAATCCCAGTACTGAGAGTGTATGATGTATGGATCAAGTTGTTAACTTAATTTTTGTGAAATATTTAGTGGAGCGCATGAATTAGTCATTAGTATCTTAATTTAGCTCTACAAAAATTAGGTGTTAACTTTTAACTGAAAGTTAAAGAATTTACTGCATCCCAACTCAAAATCAATGCTTCACGTGCCGCTTACATCAGCCATAAACAACGTTTAATAAGACATATCATGAGACAGTCTGATGCACATCTTTTGTATCATAAAAACTATTAGAATAATTACAAAACAATATCCCAAATGACAATAAGGATGGTAAAAATGTGCATTTGTTTACTGTAATTACAGTAAAATACGCCGCAGAAAATCTTCAGCAATAATTCAGCCATGTTGGAGTTTCACAGACAGCGGCCATTACTGAGATCTCTCTCTTTCTCTCTCTCTCTCTCTCTGTGAGTGTGAAATACACGCACTGTCAGTGAATTACAATCAGCACTGTCTGATGGATTGAGTCGACATCAGCTCCCAGCTGCATGTGTTTTCAATCTCTCTAAAACCTGCCTCAGGACACGCATTACAGCCAAAGATTTTCCTTACATTTCAGCCCAATCTTGCTTTTATTTGAAGAAATCAGAATTGAATTCCACAATGTTATCATCTATTTATGGTTGATCTTACGGGAGCATCTTTTTGAAATAATCCAAGCTGAATGTGTGTGTTTGGAAATGGCACCTGCAGACATTTGCCCGAGCTTTATCACATTCCTCCAGTTCCATACACCTTCTATCCTCAATTCATTCGCTATTTCCAGAGCATATTCCCCGGTCTGATCCGTTCGCGCCGCAGCGGCCCGTGTTTCAGCATTATACTAGCCACTCTATATTCCCCACCATTCCGTCCGTGCGTCGGCCTCTCTACACACTTGATATACGAGTGCCATCACTGAAAATAATGGTGTGTCTGGGACTAATCTTTTATTTTGCTGCTGCAAGGCCAAATGGGGCAACAATGGACGAGTTTCAATAGAAGTGGAGCTGCAATAGGACAAGTTTTCAATTAGGGATTTTAGGAGCAATACGCCGAGTTGATGACAAGGTAATAAGATGTTACCACTCGCACTTTCATGTTAGTGATTTGAAGACAATTTCCAGACAGACAAACAGCCATAAAAAAAACAAAAGGGTGAAACTCACAAAAGCATGTCTAGGTCACATTTTAACCCAAAATAAAAAGAATATATATATATATTGCATAAAGAAAAATAAGCCTATTGATAGAGCCATTTGGTGAACTGAACAAATTTCCCTCCAAATTCTCAAAACTGTAATGCAATAAATAAATAAACGTCATTACTATAATGTGTCTATATGTTTTCTTCATGGTTTTATAATTCTCGTTATTCTCACAAATGTTTCTCATTAGATTCTTATTAATGAAATACTGTAATATGTTTTGCAATATCAATAAATACTACAGAGATGCATAAATGCAATACAATTTAAATATTATAAAAATAATTAAGCAATATCACACAAGCAAGAGTGCGATATGGCCCTACTCAGTGCACAGCAGTGGTGATGTTGGGCCATATAGCACGATTGCGTGTGTGATATTGCTTATATACAACAGTTCAATGAACAAGTACATTTTAAAAAGTTAGGAAAAACTGAGCATGGTCATAAAAAACGCATTTGTGCATGGAATTACTTTCTTAATTCAACGCAACGGATCAGAATCTGCCGTTGCTGGTTCAAAATAAATAATGCGTCCATGCCTCTTGCGGCTTGGGCTGTTTCTAACATGTTAATGGAGGGTGTGTGTGTGTGTGTGTGTGTGTGTGTGTGAGTGAGAGAGAGAGAGAGAGAGAGAGAGAGAGAGATGGAGCGTGTGCAATCACCTGTTGATGATGCTGTAGTCTGTTAGTCAGCTTTCTGAAGATAATGTCATTTTAGTCAAATTCATCCTATTTTTTCAGTGGAAAAATAGCTGTCCAAGCGGGGGTTTTCCTCCCTATTTCACGGTAGCTGGTGCGCAAGAGCCTTTCACTATAGAAACCGCAATCTCCTCCGCCATTTTCAACAGTATGTCCTCTCCAATGTGGAAAGTCCGGTAAGAGGTAAGCGCCTTGAGTTTGTGTAATTAATCAGTCTGTTGTGTCCCTTAGCTGTGATGAGCCTTAATGCTGAAGCTGTTCGTTTAAAGCCGTTTAAAGCTATTTCCTAGCTTTAGTAGTGTAGTAGTAATATGAGCAATCACAGAGTGTTGATGAATGAAAACACTGACTGACGCTGACTTCACGTTACCAACTGGCTCATATTACACACAAAAATGGTCTTTTGCCGCCATCTGCTGGCTAAAATATGTAATGACACAAAATTAATATAGCTCTTAACACATCTGCACTGTTCTTACACTTTAGTTTAGAACGGCACGAACACAAGCGGAGTGATACAAACAGTGAAGCGTCAGAATGATGATGGTGTGAGACCATCAGTACTCATGGAACATCTCTCGTCCAATCAGATTCAGATATATGGCTTTATTTTCTAAAGGCAAAATTTAATTTCTTTATTTTGTGGAGAAATATGATCATATTCTTGACAGGTTTTGTGATATTCACAAGTAATGTTCTACATTTTACATTTACAGATCAAAATGATAATTTTCACTAATTTAGATAACTGATATGACCAATTATGCCTCATAAAAATCCTAATTGAATTCCAGTTCTGACAGTCTTCTGATTTTTTTTTAGTTGTTTTGAGTCAATGGAAAACCATTTACTATATTACAGTTAACAAATACTGTCATACAATGTAGGGCTGGGCGATGGGATGAAGTTATCGGATATCGACGATATCTTACATATATCCCGATGCCAGTTGCGACACTCATTCACAGACGATGATCAACAATATCGGGAAATGGAAAACCATGGATCTGGAAAGTCACCAAATGCAGTATATTAAACAGTAGCCCAGGGTGTGAAACTAACACCCGCCACCTGCCAAATGCCACGAGGCTGAATCCAGTTCGCAAGCTCCTCGCCCACATGCAGGAATTTCATGCGCGGGTAATTTAGCTCATCTACCCGCAATAGACGGGCGACCTGTAAAACATCTCGGGGAGACACATGACAAGAAATGCTGTTAGTCACAAAGACGCGTGCTTGAAGAAACACACTTTATTATATTTTTAAGAACAGACAAAAGAAAGCAGTTAATGCTATTTGTATTAAATATTAAGTACTAAAGGAACAAAGATGAAAGTGATCAAATCATAAAGTAATACAAGACACGTTCACCTTGAACCTGAAGGTGGGGAGGTGGTTATATAAGATTTTTTTTTCCATTTAGTTTAGTTTAATTTTGAATTTAGAAACGTGTTTTGTTTAAGTTTTTCATGTTTCAATAAATTAATTAATAAATAATTAATTATAAAAAAATATTCACTGACCCACAGCAGGGGGGTTGACGATGTAATCGGATATCACAATATTTTTAAAGCAATTATCGATAAAATATTTTTTACATATCGCCCAGCACAGTATTTGTCACCCAGTATTTGTTTTTACGTAAAATACTACCATAATGTAAAAATACTTCACAATTTAAATAATATATTTTTTGACAGTTTTGGAGGAAATGTACTTTAATTTCATGGAAATAATATCACAATCACAAACAAATATTAATGGTCCTAGAAAAGGTTCATTTTCTTTATGCAAAATATACATTTCTTTATTCTTTCTTTTGATGTTTCGTGAGATTCACCTAAGTAATGTTGTACACTTTATATTTACAGATTAAAATAATCATTTCAACTGCTTTAGCCAGCTGATTTGACCAATATGGTTTATTAAAATCCTTGCTAAAATCCAGTTGTTTAGCAAATTAAAATGATTTCAGAGTTTTGAAATCAAAGTGACATTTGTGAGATCTTTCATTGATCTAAATGGAGATCTAAACCTTCTGCAGTCAAAAAAAAAACGACAAAAAAATCTACTGTCCAATTGCTGACGTTTCAAAGATGCAATCAAGACCATGGTTGACATGAATCAATATGTCATGTGAGAGAACGGCAGCAATAACTGAATCTTAAAGTAGGTGTGTTCTGAAACATGCGACGTTCACATGCAAGTATCACCATGGAAGAAAGCTCAGGCGTGTTTGACAAAGACTCAAATGGCCTTGGCTGTCTCCACCCTCAATACTTTCCAAAGCAGTTAGAAGAACTGTGGAGAAATAGGCTGTTTGGCAGCCGCTGGCTTTGGCAGCATTTGCAGTATTTGGGTTTGGGGTTGGTGGGAAAGTCATTCCCTCTTGGCACCATCAGGCGGGAATCAACAGTCTTCCCAGCACGAGCAGGTGGCTGCAGTTGAATCCAACAGCTCAGGATTTGGACTTGAGACGAGACACCTACAGCTCCACATCAAAACAATGACCTTGAGAAGAGCCACGCCAACAGAACTGGCACTCAAACCATCAGTCACTTTTCATCTTCTTCTGTAAGAATCAGTGATAGACTGATATACTGACCGGGGCAATTAATTGGACAATATTTGAGATTATTAGCATCGGCTTATTATCATGCCTGCTCAGTTGATTAACAGAAGTGTTAGATCTCTTTGTGTCAATGCCTAAATCTACTCACAATCTTGTCAAAGGAAGATTTTCAAAAGCTCTTAGTACATTTTGAAAAAATGTATTGTGAAAAATACAGTGAGTCTTCATTTCAGCAATTTTGTAATCCCATTTGCCGTCATTAAATTGTTTTATGAAGGGTTAATTTAGGTCAATTTTCCATAATTGATCATGTATATTGGCATATTATACATTTCAGCCACATGCCACCCTGATTTCTATATATCAGTATAATCAGCCATTGAAAAAAAAAACAGCATTCAACCACTGCTCATGTTCATAACTTACAGAGTCAAGAAAATAACTTTAAAAACTCAATATGCTGTTTATTCCACTTGTAACATTCTGGAATAGAAAAGCAATAGATCACCCAAATATTTGAATTCTGTCATCATTTGCTCACCCTCGTTCTGTTCCAAACCTGTATGCCTTTCTTTCTTGTGTGGAATACAAAAGGAGATGTCAGGCACAATGTTCAGTCTTAGTCACCGTTCACCTTCATGTAACTTTCCATTCAAAGAAAGACTGAACATTGGGCCTAATATCTCCTTTTGTGTTTCACAGAAGAAAGTCATACAGTTTGGAACAACATTCCACAATTAACTGTGTGACTCATCAGTGTTTTACACCAATTACGAAAACTACTCAGCTGACGTTAAACCAGCTCATCGATACCATTCCTCATTCCACCAGTCTGCTATCACCGTAACTGCGAGAGTACCACGTGATTGGATTGGAAAATCCATTACAGGAAGAGCGAGTCGGTCGGGGATCTGATGAAAAGGCTCATTAGTGAAGCGCAGTGATTCGCTGGCTGTTTGCTAAGTCTCTTGGACAGCTTTATATGGCTCTGTTTCATGTGTGGCCAGGACCTGAGGGAAAGCAGGAGGCTTTCAATCACATTTTTGGCAGTGGTAAGGTGTGCAGCACTCCCATTTCTCTAAGAGCCTCTAGTTACCTAGAGTGCCATTTTGGAGGACTTTCAGCTTTTTTAAGCACGTTTGAAAATCAGCCGTGGCTTTACGCTTGGAGAGACACTCCATATGTTTTCACAACAAAGAATCTGAGGTGTCAAGACATTTCATGTGAGGCTTTGCCTTGTCTTAGATTGTGTTTTTGTTTGATTTAAACAGTTAAATGTCATGTAATACCGTCAGAATGTTATATCTTTTTGCCACCATACACTGCTTTGGCATAATCCATTTATATCCATTCACTTTGTTTCTCAATTCAAGCTCTTTATTTTTTTTTTTTTTTTAAAAACAATGTGGCTGAATCGCAAAGACCTGCAAATGCTGACAAATACAGAACCCAAAATAATTCTACATTAACAGAAGAAAGTATTTATAGCACATCCTGAACTAAAATCAGCATTGACAAAGTTTCCAAGACCCAGAAGCTAATGTTACGCTCCTGTTCTACCCGCACCATATGGGATTTGAACCGGCATCTCCGGCATGGGAGGTGGGGGGGGGGTGCACTAACAAGGAGGCCAAAGCCTCCAGCGTCAGTCACTAGTGCACCTCTTGAGGTCAGGAGAGCGAGGTTTATACACATTGCACAGCTATCTATCAGCTGGCCACTGTTACACTCACCCCCGTAAACCTCACTCCCATCCGGGTCATGGCACCATTGTGATGCTCCTGTTCCACATGCTCCGTACGGGACTCGAACCGGCGTCTCCGGCATAGGAGGCGGGTGTGCTAACAAATAGGCTAAAGGCTACAGCCTCTAATGTCAGTCACTAGTGCACCTCTTGTGGTCAGGAGAGTGAGGTTTATACACATTGCACAGCTATCTATCTGCTGGCCCCTATTGCACTCACCCCCCTAAACCTCACTCCCATCCGGGTCATGGCACCATTGTGACACTCCTGTTCTACCTGCTCCGTACGGGACTCGAACCGGCATCTCCGGCATAGGAGGCGGGTGTGCTAACAAATAGGCTAAAGCCTCTAATGTCAGTCACTAGTGCACCTCTTGAGGTCAGTAGAGTGAGGTTTATACACATTGCACAGCTATCTATCAGCTGGCTCCCATTACACTCACCCCCCTAAACTTCACTCCCATCCGAGTCATGGCACCATTGTGACACTCCTGTTCTACCTGCTCTGTACAGGACTTGAACCGGCATCTCTGGCATGGGAGGCAGTTGCGCTAATAAGGAGGCTAAAGGCTACAGCCTGTGTCAGTCACTAGTGCTCCTCTTGAGGTCAGGAGAGCGAGGTTTATACACATTGCACAGCTATTTATCAGCTGGCCACCGTAACACTAAGGTATCACCAAAATCTCATTATTCTGTAATATCACAATATAGTTATTTTCAACCTCAAAATTGTTTATATGTTAGATAACAATGCATGCAAACAGCCTATTTTTGGATCATCCAGTGAATTAAATACTTTAAAAATGAAAGATAAGTCATCTCATTTGAATATTTTCTCGATTTATTTGGAATTTGATAGTTGTAAACCAAAATATCAGAATAATTATAATAAAAAAATGATAAGTCTGACATCAGTGCAAAAACAGCATCACATTAGGAAACATCTGAATTACAAACAAAAGACTCAAAACAGAAATACATTTTAAATCTAAATGGATGAGCAATGTTTGAAGCCTTTGAAAAACAGCCGACGTAAACACTTGTGACAGTAGAATTCTCTATGCAGCAAGTTGTGACGTGCATTGCAACCATAAAAATTACAAATAAATCTCTCCCATTATAATCAATGAAGCAGTCTACATAGAATGGAGCCATATGTGACAGCAGGCAGAGAAGACAATTTTTATCTGCAGGGTGATGATTTTTAAAATCGTGTCAGTAAAGTTTGTTGCAATCATATTTAAGGCCCTATATTGGTAAATCCCAAAGATATGGGACTTTCAATGTGGCTCCATCCAAAACTTGATAGATTTGACTGCTTTTAAATCGTCAAAAACCAAATGTGGGTCACATGGTATGAAGCTAGTTTTTCATCGCTCAGTAAATATACCATCACACCACCCAGCCCTAAGATAAGCTTTATAAAGGCAGCAACAAACATGTATGTAATATATAATCTACAAGTGCTCAGAGCTAATAATGTGTGTCAGTATGAGATAATTCATGTCAAAAAGTTTCACTGAACGCATATGTGTGTGTCAGCTGCAGTGTCACATCAATGTAACTTCAAGCCTTTACCTGCGTTAAGGGGAACTTATGTATCATGCAATTACTGTAGGCTGAAGCCAAGGTGAGAGAGTTACCTGCTGCGATAAATGACTGTCTAATCAAGCGGGCTGGCATTTGCCCAGCTCGCCCGCGCGTGTGCGTAAGGTTGATAATAATAAACCTTAATGGGTGAGAACACGCGAGGGTCCACGTGATTCTCCTGCACAGTGAGTGATGTGTTCTTTGGAGCGAGTGTTCTGTGTGATACGCTTCAGCCATAGAATAGAGTAGCCATCAGCGGCTAAGAACGCCATTTGTATTCGAGGGGTGACTGGCCACAAGCCCTGGAGCTAATGCATCTGTGTCGCAGACCGTTTCTCTCTTTAGCTCGTCCCATCGTCCCAGTCAGCCAATGGGAAGCTCAATCAAGTATTCATCAGAACAGCTTGACCAATAATTTTCCTCTCACTCAGCCATGATAAAGTGAAAATTCCCTGAGGTCGCAGCACACAAATAATCATATGTTTCTTAGCTGGCTGTTTTAATAAACAATTCTGCTGCTGCTGCTGCTGCTTTCTTTTACCTTCAGCCCGAACCCCCCATATTAATATAGACCTACAAATTCAGCTCATCTATGGAGAAAATCAACTATTTCACAATGCAAACAAAATCTTAAAATGAGATTAAGAACCTTTCCTTCATAATATATTTCACTGGATTATTCAAAATACTCTTTGTAAACATTCAGACACCGGCCACACCTCTGTGGGAGGCATTTAGAGAAGCATTTAAATGTGAGGATGCTCAAGACAACATGTAAAACATCAACTAATATGACATTAAAATGTGTTATCAATGATTTCATGCCTCATTCTATTAGTAGAATTCACACAAGATCAGTAAAAGAAGCAGTTTTAACTACTCGATGATGATTTAAAGTAATATATAATGTGTAATTTGTTATGTTTACCTTTTGCATCCATGGTGTGTACTTGCCTACAAATTTACAAACATGGAGTAGGTCGACCAAGTGAAAGTTTAATATGCAATCTTTAAAAAACATTCTGTACATAATAAGCTATTTTTCATCTTTTCACAGCATTAGACGTGTCCGAAGGGGTCAGTCTGAATAAACTTGCCGTTTATTGTAATGCAGTGAATGATTTCTGGCTATCTGCGCTGGCCTGCTGCCTGATAGATGAGGTGTGTCAGCCCTTTTCTGATTGATTATTGATTGGACTCTCTCTCCATGAAGAAATAGATGGCCATTTCCATCAGCCTCCTTGTTAAGAGAGAGACTCATCACAATGAGAGAGAGTCATACAGAGCGAGATGTTCCAGGTGGCAGTAGCGCATCTTCCAGAAATAACAGAGGCTTCTATCCGGCTTTATGCCTCAGATGTGAGTGCAGGCCGGTGAATACACGAGTCACAGACAGCAGCAGTTGCATCTCTCTAAAGATGCTGCGGCGCTGCCATTCGGATCGATGCATCCACGTGGGTGGCGCGCTGGAGGAGGATGATGGGGGGTTGAGGTGAAAGGAGATGATTTTAAGTGCACAGCCAGCATAAAAATGGCTTTCTTGATTCCATGCAAGAGCAATAAACCCCATCCGTTTGAAATTCCATTAGCAGCCGACGCACTCTCGCCCCCCACCCCTCCCCCATACTCAATCTGAGCGCTTCAGTCGACACGCGTGTGCCTCTGCATGTTAAACAAGTTCTCACTGCTGAAGTTGCGCAGCATCACGTGGCCCCACCGGAATGCAAATGGCCGTTGCTTCTGGGGTCAATCTAACAAATCCCAGTGTTTCAAATTCTAACTGGGACTCTGAAACGACAGAGAAATTGTGCTGCTGTCTCCAAGCACTTCGTCTTTTCTCAGTCGCTCATGCTTCCATGTTAAATCCGTTCCCTAGACGTGGAGAGCCATAAGAGCCACAGGCCAGAACCACAGTGATGCCTTTTAATCTAGACTGATCCAACAAGAGCTCCAGTTTTAATCATCCTCCCTCTGTTGCAGGAGCAAAGGTGAGCACTGACAAACACGCCTGCTTAGCTCGAGCTACAACCTCCAGGGAGATGCGAGAAAGAGCTAGGGAGAGACAGAATGAGAGAGAGAGAGAGACAGCAGCTGCAGCAATTTGGTTAAGGAAGTAGGGAGCCTGTTCCTGGTTAGATCTATTGCTCTCCTAAAGCAGTGGTTTTCAGTTCCAGTCCTGGGGACCCACAGAACCACACACTTTGGATATTTGGATATTAAATACACCTGATTCAACTCATTAGCTTGTTAGTTGGGTATGGTTAATGAGGGAGACATTCAAAATGTGCAGTGCTGTGCTTTCCCAGGACTGGAATTGAGAAACACTGTACAATATCACCTCTTTTCACCATTTTACACAAACATGTAAATCAAAAGCCACAACCACCTTAGCCATTGAGGTGGAAACATCTTTACCCAAAAATCAGATTTGAGGTCGATCAATATGGGCTTTTCAATGAACAGTTATTCATTTTACCTCTAGTCCCTCCAATCTTGAATAATCTTGGTTTATTACATCCTTGATATAAATGCTTATTACATAGCTTTCTAGAAAAACTTGATTCGAATTGGTCAATTGCAGCATCCAGTTGATATTTCTGAATAACAATCCATGGATAAAGTGATATCAGACCGGTAATACGGGTATTGCAAGTCATCTTTCCTGCTTCTCGTGTCACTCTGTGATGTCTACAAGTAATCGAATAAAATAATGCCAACACCAAACAATGTTTCATGTCCATTTATTTATTTGTTTGGCAATAGTGATGTCAAAAGTACGGGTACTTCGGTACCAAGTCGATACTAAAATAAAAAAGATGTAACAATACCAGTGTTTCTGCTTTAACAGCCATATCGAGCACCGACTCAATTCAGTAACGGCGCACTGACTGACAGACGGCTGCTTACAAATGCTCACACGCTTATTTGAGCATGTGTTCTGTGACTAATATATATATATATATATATATATATATATATATATATATATATATACAGTCTACATACAGTTGTGCTCAAAAGTTTGCATACCCTGGCAGAAATTGTGTCTTTTATTTAAGGAAAGTGATCATATGAAGCCATTTATTATCACATAGTTGTTTGGCTCCTTTTTAAATCATAATGATAACAGAAATCACCCAAATGGCCCTGATCAAAAGTTTACATACCCTTAAATGTTTGGCCTTGTTACAGACACACAAGGTGACACACACAGGTTTAAATGGCAATTAAAGGTTAATTTCCCACACCTGTGGCTTTTTAAATTGCAATTAGTGTCTGTGTATAAATAGTCAATGAGTTTGTTAGTTCTCATGTGGATGCACTGAGCAGGCTAGATACTGAGCCATGGGGAGCAGAAAAGAACTGTCAAAAGACCTGCGTAACAAGGTAATGGAACTTTATAAAGATGGAAAAGGATATAAAAAGACATCCAAAGCCTTGAAAATGCCAGTCAGTACTGTTCAATCACTTATTAAGAAGTGGAAAATTCGGGGATCTCTTGATACCAAGCCAAGGTCAGGTAGACCAAGAAAGATTTCAGCCACAACTGCCAGAAGAATTGTTCGGGATACAAAGAAAAACCCACAGGTAACCTCAGGAGAAATACAGGCTGCTCTGGAAAAAGACGGTGTGGTTGTTTCAAGGAGCACAATACGATGATACTTGAACAAAAATGAGCTGCATGGTCAAGTTGCCAGAAAGAACCAATGCCACAAAAAAGCCCGGTTACAATATGCCTGACAACACATTGACGCCTCACAGCTTCTGGCACACTGTAATTTGGAGTGACGAGACCAATATAGAGCTTTATGGTCACAACCATAAGCGCTACGTTTGGAGATTGGTCAACAAGTATTGTGCTCCTTGAAACAACCACACCGTCTTTTTCCAGAGCACTGTCTTTTTGTGTGTCACCTTGTGTGTCTGTAACTAGGCCAAACATTCAAGTGTATGTAAACTTTTGATCAGGGCCATTTGGGTGATTTCTGTTATCATTATGATTTAAAAAGGAGCCAAACAACTATGTGATAATAAATGGCTTCATGTGATCACTATCCTTAAATAAAAGACTGAGCATGATCAGTCATATTTTCAAAATCAATGCCAAAATGTCACAATTTCTGCCAGGGTATGCAAACTGTATACTGCGTGAGAAGCCAAACATATTTTATGAGCATCACACGCTGTGTTGACAGAAAAGATCGCACATACACTGTGATGCGCGCAGTGACTACAGACTATATATTTATGTCATTAAATCGCAGCATTTTGCACTTCAATAATCACACTGGGTCATATAACCAACCTTATCCAGAAGCGTGAAAACCACCTTCACAAACACAGAACCGGAAAAGCCTTCATGTCAATAAAATAAAAGTTCAACACTTGAAATATTAGAAATTGGGACAGAGGGGGCCTGGGTAGCTCAGCAAGTAAAGATGCTGACTACCACACCGCAAGTTCGAATACAGGGCGTGCTGAGTGACTCCAGTCAGACTTGCTAAGCAACAAATTGGCCCGGTTGCTAGGGTGGGTAGAGTCACGTTGGGGTAACCTCCTCGTGGTCACTATAATGTGGTTCTCGCTCTCGGTGGGGCGCATGGTGAGTTGTGTGTGGAAGCCGCGGAGCATAGCGTGAAGCTTCCACACGCGCTACGTCTCCGCGGTAACGTGCTCAACAAGCCACGTGATAAGATGCACGGATTGACAGTCTCAAACGCGGAGGCAATTGAGATTTGTCCTCCGGCACCCGGATTGAGGCGAGTCACTACACCACCACGAGGACTTAGAGCGCATTGGGAATTGGGCATTCCAAATTAGGAGAAAAGGGGAGAAAATCCCCCCAAAAAATTAAGAAATAAAAACACTGGGACAGAAATATATTACTACTGAATTTGACATTATTACTGTTTCATTCTGAAATCATGAGATTAATCATGATTATTTTATTCTATTGAGAGCCGTAGTTTTTAACAGTAAGAAATGAAAACAAACTTCTTTGTGGCATACAAACTTTTAAGGAAAGTTTATTATTTTGTTGTATCTTCCTAGGTATTTTCTTTGTCAGTGTTACCTTTAACTTGTTCACTGAGGTTTGTAAGGGTTGTAAAAAATATAATATTTCTCTAGTAGGGGGTAGAAAACAGACACACTGTTAACTTAATTCAAAGTAAAACAAAATCTAGATATACTGTTTTTAATAATTAGTTTTAGCTTTAGTACAATAACAGTACAGTATAAAAGCCAATTATTTATTCATTATATTACGCTTTATTTCTAACACAATATAAATGGGTGTTTATACATGAAAATATATCGCTATTTTTATACTTTAGGAAGGGGGTCCCTTGCAAGGGAATCATAATTTTTGGTGGTTCTGGGCATTATGTTACGAGGATCTTTACTAAAGCACTTTAAAATTGCAATAGTATGTTGAAAAGTAATTGTATTGTTGTTGTTTTTTTTTTGTCATTAAAGTTTGGATCCATTTCATTACACACAATTTTGATGATGAAATTTAATTAAATTTTAAAACATGGAATTCAGAACAAAATTGAAACAGAGACACTTTATAGCATGTGTTTTCATGTCCGATCTCTACATTTCCTTCTCAGCAAAGTTTGGGATAGTTATAGCTTACACTGTGTCAGTAGTCAGTATGGCTATGAAATCATATAGGCTAATATATATATATATATATATATATATATATATATATATATATATATATAGAATAGTTATTATAACTTTTCACGTTGGCAGCAATAGCACTATGTAAATGAAAAAATAAAATCCTAAACAGTAAAACATATTCACTTCAAAACTGGGAAGGGATCAGAACACTGGGGGCCCAGAGACACTCAAAGTAGCAGGGTCTGAGAGATCCTCTACCAAAAGATTTAAATATTTCATCAAGAGTTCATCAGTCGAGGGCACTTGGATATAAATATTAAATATAAGATCAACAGTTAATTTTGAAGCTGAATGATGGCAGTCCAGTTTTTGCATTTTAATATTTTTAAATTCAGAATGTACTGTATATCTATGTATGGGACATAGCAGGCCTTTTGATGGATAAAAATACTGTATGAAAGTCTGAATGGACCATTACTACACTGGCGGCCAAAAGTTTGGAATAATGTACAGATTTTGCTGTTTCAGAAGGATTTACTTTAATTTACCAAAGTGACATTCACCTGATCACAAAGTATAGTCAGGACATTACTGATGTAATAAACAGCACCATCACTATTTGAAAAAAGTCATTTTTGATCAAATCTAGACAGCAGCCATCACTCCAACACCTTATCCTTGAGTAATCATGCTAAATTGATCATTTGGTACTAGAAAATCATTTGCCGTTATATCAAACACAGTTGAAAGATATTTGGTTGATTAAATGAAGCTTAACATTGTCTTTGTGTTTGTTTTTGAGTTGCCACAGTATGCAATAGACTGGCATGTCTTAAGGTCAATATTAGGGCAAAAATGGCAAAAAAGAAACAGCTTCCTCTAGAAACTCATCAGTCAATCATTGTTTTGAGGAATGAAGTCTATACAATGCTTTGAAAGATTTCATACAAAGGTGTACAATACAGTCTTCAAAGACAAAGGACAACTGACAAGGACAGAAAGAGATGTGGAAGACCAGATGTACAACTAAACAAGAGGATAAGTACATCAGGGTCTCTAGTTTGAGAAATAGACGCCTCACATGTCCTCAGCTGACAGCTTCATTGAATTCTACCCGCTCAACACCAGTTTCATGTACAACAGTAAAGAGAAGACTCAGGGGTGCAGGCCTTATGGGGAGAATTGCAAAGAAAAAGCCACTTTTGAAACAGAAAAACAAAAAGAAAAGGTTCGAGTGGGCAAAGAAACACAGACATTGGACAACAGATAATTGGAAAAGAGTGTTATGGATCTTAACCCCATTGAGCTTTTGTGGGATCAGCTAGACTGTAAGGTGCGTGAGAAGTGCCCGACGAGACAGACACATCTATGGCAAGTGCTACAGGAAGTGTGGGGTGAAATGTCACCTGAGTATCTGGACAAACTGACAGCTAGAATAACAAGGATCTGCAAAGTTGTCATTGCTGCACATGGAGGATTTTTTGATGAGAACTCTTTGAAGTAGTTTAAGAAGTTCTGACATTTTTTTTCAAATTGTAATAGTAATTATTCACGTTATTAATGTCCTGACTATACTTTGTGATCAGTTGAATGCCACTTTAGTGAATAAAAGTACCAATTTCTTTCCATAAGAGCAAAATCTGTACATTATTCCAAACTTTTGGCCGCCAGTGTGTATTTTTTTAATATTAAGTGAGAATCTACTACCAACAAACAAACAATTCACATTACAACGGTGCTGCATAAAAACACTATTTGCTTAATTGAAGTATACATAAATAGGCTGACTGTGAAATAATGGAAAGGTTCTAATCAGCAGAGAAATCTGGGATAACTAGTCATTTCAAAGCTTTGGTTGTCTTTCCTTGCTGTCAATGCCAGAGATGATGACATCTCTCATTAATTTTCACAAAATTAGAACATGTTTGTTTCTTATGAAAGGCTCATAACATACTGATTTAGACGGAAAAAACTATCTCTGCAACTCTACTTACAGTAAATCAGGCTTTACACGGCACCTTATATCTAACAGCGGAGGAGAGAGGCAACACGCACAGAGCAGGAATGAAATGTGTTCGGCGCTATGTCCTCTAATATTTTTCTTTAGCGCCGAACGTGCTTCATTCCTTCTCTGTGCATGTTGCCTCTCTCCCCCAGTGCAATCAGAGCTATCTGAGCGCTTATGGTGTGTACAGGTCTGTAGTTTTGACGTGCTGCTCACTTACACTGTAGAAACGGTAAGATGGGGCAACCGTTGTCATTATACAGTATCTCACGGTCCGGATGAAACCATGCTGGGCCCAGACTCCAGTCCACTAATTAGTGACCGCTGCAATTTAGTGCAACATCTTATTCTACTAGTTTTCTCTCAGCTCAACTCTGTCATGTTCCTATCAAGTTTGTTAAGCATATGTTTATAGCTACCCTGCTGGAAAAAAAAAACAGCTTAAACTAATCTAAAATGATAGGTTGGTCTCCAAGCCGGGCTTAGCTGGTCAGGCTGGGAGACCAGCTAAACCAGCTGTGGCGGGGTGAGCAAGAGACAAAGTGGGTGTGGCATCAAGCCTCGGAGAGGCATTTATTAGAAATAATAATAAAAGTAATATGTCCATAAAGGGGGGAATAAAGAGTCCAGGGGGAATAGTGTTCAAAATAAAGTCGCTATAAAGTCGAAATAAATCCTCGCTGTGCGACGGGGCTCCATGAAGGGCGGGGAAGTGTCTGAGGAGTGGCCCAGGCGTGAGCTGTGTCCGTCGGCATCCTTGGTGGCCTGTCTTCCCAGGCCTGCGGCAGGTGAGAGGGGAGGCGGCCTGGCCTCTAGTCCTGTGCTGTTGTCACCCGGCGACAAATTTAATCCGTCCGGGGGTCCGAGGAGCAGGTCCGGTAGTGCACCCAACTCGTCTGAACCCTTCCAGCTGTGGTCCTGGGCGTGCGAGGATGCCAGTGTGTGCACACATGGAGATTTGAAGCTGGCTCCCCAAGAAGAGGTGCGCTCTGCGCTTTAAAGACAGTGGTGATGAAGCATTATTCACATCAGGTGTGCTTCATCCACCGCTGTCAGAACGAGGCTTATTATTTATGCACCTCTTCTCGCTCTCCTGCCCAACTTCCATCGTAAGCCTGGCTAAAGGACGGCCCTAAGAGTTAGGGTCTCGATGACGAGACGGAGGGGCGGATCATTCCGCCACACAGCTTAAACCAGCAAACCACCAGATTTATCAGCAGGGTAGCTACCTAATTATGAATCTTTATTTGTCTTGTTAGCATGAATCGCCCCAGCGCGTGCAGCACTAAATGGACTTTTACTGTCAGTGTGATGCACAGCGTTACACATCCAGTGTAGACAGCATCAGTGATTATAATGGGAGTGATTTGCTTTAGTCGTGTCACGTAACTCGCGTCTGGTGTAGACAGGGTGTTAGTGAATCATGCATTCCCAAATACATCTAATGTATTTCTCTGTCATCACGTTCAAAACTCTCTCTGGCTGACACTTTGTTTGGTAGGGTGTGGTGTGATGCCATTTGAAAGCTATTCTCCTGACTAATGTTAAAGTGTGTTACCGCGTTAGTGACTCAATCTCTGGATTAGCTGGCGTTTTGCTTTCACTCTAGTTGCCGTTGCCCTGGGAATGCTTACTTCCATTTATTCCGACTGGAATCAATGCCCCCCACCTCAGAGAATGAGCGTTTATTCATAATGGATTTGAAGGCAGCTTTGATCTGTGCAGAATCTATAAAATAACTGGAAGGGAATGGAAATACACGTTAAGAGGATTTCACCGCTGAACGACTGGTATACACACGCCAATCCTGCACATGGTCATATCTCAAACTCTGAACTGCTGCTCCATACAGGAATAGCTTGTATAAGAACAGAACCGTGTCTAGTTTAGCTGTATTCATGGCCTCGTCCTGGTATTGGCATTGTGTCAAGCGTGCAGAAGAGCTTTGCAGCAATTCTTTGATTAAAAGTGAAGTCTGTTCTATCTGTCCGGCTGAATGAATGGATGTTACTGCTGGCCTTTAGTTGACCGGTGGCTAGAGGAGTGTGTTTTTCCCCATGGCACATTCTGATGGATATAAAACTGTCACCTCAGAATGAATGGTGTGTGAAATGACCTCTCGAGTGGTCACTGATATGTGCCGATGGGTCGCCGCTCTCTTTTCATCCAATCTGCTCTAGTTGAATCGGGATAGCCTGTCTTCTACTCAAGTCTTAGATTGAGAACTGTCTGTTTACCAAACATCCAGTTTTCTTGCTGTACATACACAATATTATTCATTCATTCATTCATTTCATTTATTTATAAAGCACTTTCCAACTACATGGTAGCTCAAAGTACTGTACATTCATAAAAGCCAGAAAACATAAAAACACAAATTACAGACCACATTAAAACATCAAACAATACACCAGTGCCTCTACTCAAAGGCCAAGGAATACAAATTAATTTTAACACAAGCTTTAAAAGTAGAAATGCTAGGAGCAGCTATAATTTCAAGCGGCAGTCCGTTCCATAATCTAGGCCCTGCAATCGAAAAGGCACGATCACCTTTTGATTTCAAATGAGATCGGGGCACCGAGAGTAATAATTTGTTAGCCGATCTTAGTGTTCTTCGAGGCTGCTGTAAAGAAATGAGGTCAGACACACAAGCGGGAGCCATTCCATGGACTGCTTTAAACACATACAGTAATACCTTATGTTTTATCCAAAATTCAACCGGCAGCCAGCGAAGCGAAGCCAGAATTGGCGAGATGTTATCCCTCTTCTTTGCCCCAACAAGCAGCCTTGCTGCTGCGTTTTGAATTAGCTGCAGTCTCGAAATCGAGGCCTGACAGGATCCGATGTAAAGTACATTGCAGTAATCTAAACGTGATGAAATAAAGGCATGAATCACTTTCTCCAAATCGTCGGCTGAAACAATGCGCTTAAGCTTAGCAATTGTACACTACACGAATGGATGCATATACTTAGATGACTGAGATGTTTACGTTACTTCTAGAGCGAAGTGCCTACTTCCGAGTTAATAATAATGGTGCATTCAAGTGATTATGGTCTTCTTTCTGGACTTGCATGGCAATTTTATATTTTGATTCCATTATGGATAAAAGGAAGCTGTTTTTAACACTAGAACAAGATAAACTAGCTTTATCTTATCATAGTTGTACTGCTATAGAGAATGATGTATGTTGTTTAAAGTTGCCCAATGTGATGCCTCATAAATCGTCTAAATGAGTCTTAATTTCTGACAAGCTTTAGCACTATTCTTCATCAACAACAGTACACAAAACGTGAACAAACTAAACTTTAGAGTCAACATTCACAATTACAACTAATGATGATGAATACCAGTTACTTTCCACCATGATTCTAACAGACATGCCCCCAACTCTGAAAGTCAGGGCTTAAAGGAAATCCAGTTTCCCGCCAATAATTCTGACATATGTGCTTATCTTACGAACATTCTGACATGACCTGAAGTCAGCATAAGTGTGTCTTCTGTCCTCCAGTTGTTTAGGGGGTAGAGAAATGGCTGTTAGTAATGTAAAATGATCATATCACAAATAGAGAAGTCAACACGCAGGGTATGCCATATTCTCTCAAATAATTACAGAATCACACAGCACACAAACACTTGCATAAAGATGCCCAAAAGTTACCGTATGTTCATTTGTATGAACATAAAGTGGCATTGACAATTTCTGTACACTTGTACCCACAAGACAAACATATGCCACCAAACTCCCTGGGTGGAGACGCATACATACCATTACCACATTACAATAAACGTGAAAATCCTTAGTACTTAATGTGACCAGTTTCAGAAAAATGTCCATATGTTTCAATGGAAACGTTAAGCCTGGACTCACCATTTCACATCTCAGAAATCTAATTTATATTAATGTAAAGGAGTGGTCTATATTTGTCCTATAGTCTTCATTAGTGAGTATCTGTTATATGAATTACAGTTCTCTCCACACAGAGTAAAGGTCTTCTGCACACTAGTTTACATAAACATGGATAATGAAGTAGTTTTTCCGATCTGGGGAATGTACATGGTAATTTATGAAAAATAGTCCCTGGGAAGCACATTTACAGCAGATGGAGATATTATTCAAACATAATTGGCCATAACAGAAACAAAGTTAAAGGTTGAGGACACACGGGCGACTGCTTGTAACACACAAACCCTCTTCTGCAGGATTCAGTGTGCTTCAAAGGCAACTCAACTGTGTTTCTCTGCATTTCCCATTTAACTTCAGCTGCCATCAGAATTTATAGATACTGTAGAACCACCCATTAAAATTGCACTTTACTGAAATATACTCACTATGATGCAGAAAAAATGGAATAAACAGTGATAATTATTCCTTTGACTGTTATTCAGTAAAACAACACAGCTAAAAATACCATCTTAAGCTAGTCTAGCTGGTGGACAAGTTGGGTCGTGTCGCGGAGTCCTCGGCATTGCCATTCGCCAGGGGAGCAGCCGCGGCCATCTGCCTGGGGATGGAGGGGTCGCTGCCGGCCACCGAGAGCCAGAGGAACCGTGGCCGTCTGCCGAGAAGGGGAGGAGCAGTTCTGTCTGCCAGGGGCCAGAGGAATCGCTGCCGTCAGCAGCTGGGCAACAGCGCGTCCGGGAGTCGGCGAGCAAGTTCTTCACTCTCTCTCCTCTCTCTGTGTGTCCCCGCTCACCCTTTCCCTCTCCCCAGGTCTCCCCTCGTCTCTCCCCCAGGTGGACCACCGGCTGACAGGACGGCCGGAAAGGCAGCGTCTCCCCCCCAGAGATGGGAGGGGGGAGTTAGTCCGACTGAATCGGGCGGGGGAGGAGTATGACGAGGAGGAGGGCGTGGCCAGGACGTGATGGAGCACGGCCAGCGCTGAATCAGCTGATCAGCATGAGAGCGAGATAAGGGGCAGCCGGAGACGCCGGTTCGAGAGAGCGAGAAACGCACGCAGCCGCGTTTGTGTGTGTGTGTGTCCTTATGTTTTATGTTGAGTTTTACATTAAAAGTTACGTTGACTGTTCAGCCGGTTCTCGCCTCCTCCTTGCCCATCCCTTACCCTGTTACAGGTCATTATATCTTAGATATTTCACAAACATGCAGGTTATGTTTACCATGACATATAGATCAATAATACTGAGTATGCATGTTCAGCCAGATTACAGAGTTAAATATAAATAACAATAAAAAATAATAAATAACAAAAAGTTCAAGCAAAGGTAAAAAAAGAGCAACCCAAAACAGCTTATACCCTGGACAGCTGGAGAAACTTGGAGTCTTTGTGGCATTAAGATCTGTATTAAATAAAGCCCTATTCAGACGGGATTGGTTTAATAAATGGTGTTTGAGTTACATTTATTATCACCTGACGTCTGTGATTTCATGTACTGATTTGGAAGGGACAAAGATCTCTGTGTTTATTATAGAGGTGGGAATGTCTGTTTTCTAGATGTGGGCATTACATAAGGTTGAACACGTTGAATTAATTTAGGTGATTAACTTATCGTTAAACTTTATCTGTTTAAATTTAAAATTGAAAAACCTGCTTTAGTCGAAACAACATTTAAATGTAACTAAAACTTGCCTATTAGGACATATTTCAAATGTCAATACTCTGAATACTGGCTGGCAAGTCTGGAAATAGTCCAGCTAGTAAAATATGTCCATGTTTATATAAAATAGCATGTCAACTAATATGAAAGTGAAACTAAATTACTTACTCATCCGAAATTGTATCCTCGGCTGGATCAAGTCGCTCTTCAAACATTCATCATCGGATTTCCGCTCTTCTTCTGAGGAAAATGTGAACTCTTCATCACTATCCAGGAGCTTCCTCACCTGTGTAGCGTGCCATCTTCATTCAGCAGAAAACTGAATGAAACTGATGCATTTTAAGGCACTGTTTGGGGCGTTTACCATTTGCATTGATTTCCTCAGCACATTACCGTATGAATAGCGCCCTCTGCTGGTGGGTGTGATCACATTAGCAATAATTAGCTGAGCCTGGAGAAACTGTACATCGCTTTGTTTCATACAGATTACATTGCAGGAGAATATTTGTTTTAAATTTGAATTGTTTTATTTAAAAGTAGACATTTTAAGCTTTCTTTAGACATATGTTTCATGTTTGTCTGATAAGTATTCGCTGAGTTTCAGTTCATTATTGTGACGTGTTTCAGAAAGATGCTCGCGGAGACAGAGACGGCTGAAAGCGCACCCTGTTTATTTTCTTTATTTTACAAAAGCACAAGGTTTTGTTATTATTGTGAGTGTACACAAATAAAAGTAGACCCTTTATAGTCTCTAATGATGTCTTACACTTATATGTATGCCCAAAAATGATGGAGTATTTTAAGTTGTTTCCGCTGTTATGAGGAAAAAATCCAGCAGGACGCGCCAGCGCCCGTGCCCCAGAAGTTAATATCTAAAAACAGAAAATGTTCACTATCCTTTGACAAGGCTGATTTTGAAACTGGAACTGGGTGAAATTAAAAACTTGTGTTAATCAGCCAAACATCAGTTATTAGTTAATGCTGATTATCTCAACATGGCAAAGTTGTATACCGCACCTGGAGTCACGAGTTTGAATCCCAGGGTGTGCTGAGTGACTACAGCCAGGTCTCCTAAGCAACCAAATTAGCCAGGTTGCTAGGGAGGGCAGAGTCACATGGGGTAACCTCCTCGTGGTCGCTATAATGTGGTTCTCGCTCTCGGTGGGGCGTGTGGTGAGTTGTGCGTGGATGCCGCGGAGAATAGCGCGAGTCTCCACATGTGCTACGTCTCCGCGGTAACGTGCTCAACAAGCCACATGGTAAGATGCGCGGATTGACGGTCTCAGACGCGGAGGCAACTGAGATTCGTCCTCCGCCACCCGGATTGAGGAGAGTCACTACGCCACCACGAGGACTTAGAGCGCATTGGGAATTGGGCATTCCAAATTGGGGAGAAAAAGGGGAGAAAATAAATAAACATGGCAAAGTTGTCCTGGCTGATATTTGGATGGGTAAAATATTGATTTTCCAATAAATCGTGATCTTCATTTGAATGATCCTAATATTGATTCTCTGAAAATCCCAAGAACGATCTTTTACTTTGACTATAAAGTTTACTTCAGGTTTTGGTTGTTTTTATTATTATATATGTTAAATAAATAGCAATTGAACTGCATAGTTTGGGCCCGCTGTTAATTTTTAAAATGAATATTTTCATAACTTACCAAGTTAGAAGGTTCCCTGTCTAATTTACAGCATTAGCATAGAGAGAATTTCTTTAAATATGTGAGAAATTGGACATTAAATCCACAATTGAATTGAGAACTTGTGAATGGGAATTTAATCAAATCGATATCGATACAGAGCCCTAAAAGAGTCAAGCATTTGGCTATTGAGAGGGACAAAATACTTCAAAACATAAACAGCTGGTGCAACTGCATTCAAAAATAACATTGACGGACATTGAATATATGTAGTATTATTCCTCTGTAAAATATAATAAAATCACACACAATTCACTTTCATCAAACAAATAATAACAGATTTTTCATATTGTGGCCATTCGCTCTGGGTCTGAAAACATAACCACTTCCATTCAATGAGACAGACACAAGCATCATGGGTTTTGACTGTTTGTCCTTTATTGGACTGAAACAAGCAGCTTGTGTTCAGAAAAATGACTCACAAAGAGAAACAAATGACTCCAAATCCAAGCTCTGATCCCTCATGATGAGAACTTCAGACGAGGGAATGTAACGGCCAATAACACCGCACACGCTCTACAGCATATAGGCAATATAGTGTGATATTTCTCTCATAAACGCAAACACACTATTTTTCCTGTGTCTAAGCTGAATATCAGTGTGATGACCTTCACGGCTCACAAAGAACTTCTGAAAGCAGCTTGATCGGAACCTGCAATATTCCCACATAACTCCAGAATTGCAGACACGTTGGCGGAGGAAATGGTGCGGTGCATTTTAACAAGCTCTTCTTGTTTCAAAACGTGACAAATACTTACACACTCATTTTATGTCCCAGAATTTCCTTTGCCAACATCTCAAGTTACAATATGGTTTATATCACACACTACTTGATTAATAACTCTGGTGTAATTCATTAGAGTGATACAGCACGCTCTCAGGCTTATAAACCACTGCAGAGTTGAACGTTAGCTGCGGCTGTGACTTTAAAGATTGCGTTCATTAATCACTGGCCAAGGTGCGCAACAGCACACTCAACAATACGCAGAGAAATGACAAAACACTCGAGTGCACCTAACACACTGCACCAGCTGCAAGACTGGACGACAAGACTGGGTAATCAAGGCTAAGTAAAGATCGGTATTGTTGCCAACCATCGCTCAGGGAGATGATGCTCATAAATGTTAACTGAATCATCTCAGTGTCAGCATTTGATAGTGCTTCAGCAACTTTATACTCAGAGTATAAAAATAGACCTCTGGATCACAGTAACCATAATTATTGTTACTGTGTGGGTGGGTGATGTACTGACTGAAACGATAAACTGTTGAAAATTTGACAAGACCCTTCTTAAATATAATAATAATATCTTATATTTCTACACCAAAAAAAATTATACATTCTGAAATAAAAATAAATAAATGTAATATTAATATAAATACAGTATATAGTATTTTGTATATATATTATATATATATATATATATATATATATATATATATATATATATATATATATATATAACATATTTACAAAACTATATATATATATATATATATATATATATATATATATATATATATATATATATACAGTATATAGTATTTTTATATATATATATATATATATATATATATATATATATATATATATATATATATATATATATATCACACACACACACACACACACTTTTGTAAATATATTATCTTTAAATGTGTGATAGGACTACCTTTCCTTTTAACTTTGTTTTAAGTCAATTGCATATTTTATAATCTTTTTCAATCTTTTTTAACCACTTTTCAAGTACAAAAAAAAAATTTTCATCATACACATTGATATCAACTAAAATTAGGAATATCATATGTATATTTGCATATAAATAGCAAACTATGATTTTTGTGGTATAGGGAATGCAATGACGACTCATTACAAAACATTCAAAATAGATGCTGTGTTCAGTATAAATTAAACCTCTCAGGTCTTTGAGTTTGTCCTTGTTGTTAATGTGTCAATTGTAGGCAGCTGCTGAGGGTATTTCTCTTGTTTTATTTTCATTTCCGTGTCTCCAGAGATGAGACTCAGTTCTGTGTGTGAGGACTCAGGTTTTTGTAGTCGTGTTGACTGATAGAGTACATGTCACCTGAGGGCTCATTTCTGTGCTGTGATCTTTAATGTTGTGTAGAGAGTTGTTTCCTGATCTCTCTCTCTCTCTCTCTCTCTCTCTCTTTAAAAATGATCACATTCATTGACTACAGCAGAGCTCCATCATAAGGATCACCTGATGACCTGATGATCGGTGTGAGAGATTCATGACAGCTGATGGAACTGTCAAATGATCAATCAGACCACTGCTGCTGCGTGTGTGATTATGAATTCATCAAGAAATCTTAAAGGGATAGTTCACCCACAAATTCTGTCATCATTTACTCACCACATTACAATGTGTCCTAACCAAACGCACGGTGATGCAGTGACGCGACAAAAGGTATCTTTCTCATGTTAATCCAGTTTTTGTCCAGCCGTGACAATGCAACGAGCGTCAGGGCATTCTATTTTTGGAATGGTTTCTATTTCTGCAATGATGCGGCAGGCAGCCCAGTCAACAAATGGGACTGAAATCCTTCTCATAACAGTATAATAAACCCAGCATGTTCCCAGCCGGTTGCCGTAGAAAGAGCTTCAGTGAGAAAATGAGTTACCTTCTATTAACAGACTGTTCTGTCTGACTGTTGTTATTTATCCTCATTGTAGTGTATGAATACCGCTGTGTCGCATCGCATCTAGCGTGGACAGACAGATCGCTGGAATATTATTGCATCTGGTTAGAACAAGATGTTAGGCTGTATGTCAGTAGGGTTGCCACCCGTCCCGTAAAATACGGGATCGTCCCGTAGTTAAAGATAAAATTATGCGTCCCGTATTTAAGCTAGTCAGATGGCGTCACGGTGAAATCGTTCCAGATCGGCAATTTAACATTGATAGGAGTTGGAAAATGTACCTATGGTGGGTAAGGGACTGTCTGAAAGGTGCACACATTGTGCTAAAACGTGCTAATACTGTGGAGGGTGTGGTAAGGGACCGTCTGAAAGGTCCACACATTGTGCTAAAACGTGCTAATACTGTGGAGGGTGTGGTAAGGGACCGTCTGAAAAGTCCACATATGGTGGTAAAACTGTGGAGTTTTTTCTATATAAATGTTCAATAAGATCAAACAATGTATGAATACAATAATAAAGACAAGTACAGGTGAAGGAAAAAAATAAACAAATAAAATAACAATTATTTTAAAAAAAAATCAAAAATGTGTTTAAACCATCCAAAATGTATACATAAATAAGATAAGACAAATAATTGAAAAAATTAAAATAAATATATTTTTAACATATAAATTATGTATTTTTTTTTATAAGTCATGGATCAAGAAAGTTCTCATTTTAGCATACAATTTTTATTAATAACGCATATTATATAACGCATATTAACTCAATGCAATCCTGTGGAGGATGTGGTTAGGGGCTGTGACATTTAAGTGTCCACCCTATATGTTAGTCTCAGTCACCATACACATTCATTTTTATTTCATTTTTACATACAATGAAAGTGAATGGTGACAGAGGCTGTCGTTCTGCTATACTGCTGAACATCTCCACTTGTGTTCCACAGAAGAAAGTAAGTCATTTGGGTTTGGAACAACATGAGGGTGAGTAAATGATGACAGAATTTTCATTTTTGGCTGAACTATTCCTTTGAAATTAAATATATGTTGCTAAAAGAACAGCTGGAGACCAGCTTAAACCAGTTAGCATTAGAAAACCAGCTTAGGTAGGTTTAAGCTGTTTTTTCTTTTTCTTCATCACAGGGTTAAGAGGTTTCAGATACTTGGCTTCCAGACGTGCTTAAGAACACCTCTTGCAATGGCAAAGTCACTGTAAACGCACAGCCTCTTGTGGCTTAT